>NC_134559.1:663248-692695 GCF_025594145.1 Primulina tabacum
TTGGTGGCCAGGTATGAAGCGAGACATCTGTCGATTTGTGTCTGTATGTCTCACTTGTCAGCAGGTGAAGGCAGAGCATCAGAGGCCAGCAGGGATGCTTTAGCCACTCCCTATCCCCAAGTGGAAGTGGGAGAGTATCAGCATGGACTTCGTTGTTGGTTTGCCGAGGTCAGTTAAAGGATCCAATGCCATTGGGTTATAGTGGATCGAATTACTAATTCGGCACACTTCTTGCCAATGAATACGAATTTCTCCATGACGCAGTATGCGAAGCTCTATATCAGGGAGATAGTTCGATTGCATGGGATCCCAATTTCTATTGTATCCGACAGGGACCCGAGGTTCACATCATCCTTTTGGAAGAGTTTACATGCAGCCATGGGGACGAAGTTGCTTTTCAGTACAGCTTTCCACCCTCAGACAGATGGCCAGTCTGAAAGAGTGATTCAGATTTTAGAAGACTTTCTGCAAGCTTGTGTGATCGATTTCCATGGGAATGGATTCGAAGCTATCTCTAGTGGAGTTTACCTACAACAAAAATTTTCAATCGTCTATAAGTATGGCTCCTTACGAGGCATTGTATGGGAGGAAGTGTAGATCGCTGATTCATTGGGAAGAAGTCGGTGAGAGATCAGAACTTGGTCAAGAGATTGTTCAGCACACTGCAGATGTGGTGGTCAAGATTGAAACAGGATGAAGACCGCCCAGAGTCGTCAAAAGAGTTATGCAGACAAGAGAAGAAGAGATCTTGATTTTGCCGTAGGTGATCACGTCTTCGTGAAGATAGCTCCCACGAAGGGTGTTATGAGGTTTGGGAAGAGAGGCAAGCTCAGTCCAAGATTTATTGGGTCGTTTGAGATTCTTGACAGAGTTGGGACACTAGCTTATCTTGTAGCACTATCGTCGAATCTGACCGGTGTACACAATGTGTTCCATGTTTCGATGTTGAGGAAGTATCTAGCAAATCCTTCGCATGTTTTGAGTTTTGAGCCGTTGCAGTTGGCTCCAGATCTGTCATATGAGGAAAAACCTCTACAAATCCTAGACCGAGAGGAACGGAGACTTCGGAACAAAGTAACCAAACTGGTCAAAGTCCGGTGGCTGAATCAATCAGTGGAGGAGGCCACTTGGGAGACCAAGGCAGATATGAGAATTCGCTACCCGGATTTTTTTGGTAAGACTTAATTTCGAGAACGAAATTTATTTAAGTGGGGGAGGAACTGTAGAGCCCAAAATCAGTACACTTAAAACCAATGCATTTAGTTAACTGTTAAATTATTTAATCAAGTTTAAAATGATTTTTTGATGCATGATTTATGAAATTACATTATTTTAAATTATTTATGTTTATGTGATGCATGTTAAATGTTTTCTTGAGTTTCATGTTTCAGACGATTATTCGATGCGGGATCGAGGAAAAGGGACGGCGACGATTTTTGGCAATTTTAAAATGTGGTATTTTATTTTAAGTTAGAAAGGGGCATTTTAAATGAATTATTTAGTTTTTAGCATTTTAAATCCAAAACTTATTTAGTTAGTGATTTAGGCATTTAAAACCTTTAAAATTTATCAATGTTGTGTTTTAAATTTCAATTTGGGATTTGTTAGTAAAGTATAGGTGGGTTAGTATTTTATTAATATGTTAATTATTTAATTAAGCAATTTATTCCCCCTAATTAACCCAAACACACGCGCACACACACACTCACACACACAATTACACGACACACAACACACACACACATTTTCATTTCTTATTCAGAATTTTTTTAGAGCAAAAACCTAGGGTTACTAGTGCAAGAGCAGCCGCCCCTCCTCTAAATATTTTCCAGCAAGTTTTCGTGATTTTTATTGCAAGAAATCGTGCCACATTCGTCCCGGATCAAACCTCGCATCTTTCCCGCTCCGGTTTCGTTGTTTCGGTAACTTTAAATATCAAAAAGCATGTATAATCTTTTTTTTCGGCATAGATCTTGTTATATTATATGTTCTTGTGTTTATTATGTGTAAAAATCCATATATGTTGTAAAAAGTTTGAGCAAAAACTTATCGGATCGGTTTTGAAACTTTTGTAGATCTGAAAACTCGAAATTTGCTGTCATTTTAAATACTGCAACTTTTCGCTCGATTTTCTGGAAAACCTTTCAACATTTAAAACGTAGAACTTTTTGATACCTTCGATTTGACAGTAAATTCGTAAATTTTGGACAATAAACGAGAGAGTTATGATTGTTTTTGCGGGACTGCTCAAACTGTGATTTTATGAAAATGTGTTCTTGACATGTTTTTGAGTTTCTTGTGTTTCAGGCTTCGTTGGAAAATCGCCGAGTGTTCCTTGCTGTGTTTAGGAGTGTCCAATGGGGTGATCATGTGAATTTTGGGGTGTTATCTCGGGTTGGTGAGGTTGTGCATGCATTAGAAGTCATAGGTAACTCTTGTGCAGAATTTTTGGTTGATTTGCGCAGAACTAGCGCCGCAGCGCCGCACTGTGAGTGCCGCAGTGATGCCAGTACGTACCCAGAAGCGCATCTGCAGTGCTGCTGGTACGCACAGGCAGCGGTGCAAAGCAGCGCCAAGGCGCAAGTCTGGCGCTGCTTCAGACGAATTTTAGGCTTCGAATTTAGGTGCTCTTGCTTCCTTTGGGTGATATTAAGTCGTTATGTCCTAGTATACTAAAATTTAATTTAGATGTTATGAAATTTGATTGGGGAACGTTGAACTATGTTTTAAGCAAGGTATGCACCTTCTATTGTTTGTGGAAATTCATACTTCTTGACAATATTTGTTTCGGATTCGAGTCGGGGGTTAACATGCAGTTTATCACGGTCAAGTCCCGAGCATTTCCAGAAGGTCATAAGTTAGTAAGTCAATGGGTGATGCATTCGATAGGCATGATTAAATTGTGGAAGTTAAGGTTCATGGTAGCGCGTTAGCATGCGTAGCAAGGACTCGAGCGAGATCCAAGGAATCCCTCAACGACATGTAAGTATGTTCGACGTGCAAAAAGAAAATATTTTTAAGTTTTTGAGATATGCTAAGTGTCTTGTGACCAAATTATGAATGGGTTTGGAAGTCGGTGAATATGGCCGAGGACCTCTCCACCCCGGTAAAACATGACCGGGTTTAGATCAAGATTTGAAAGCGGTTAAGCATGACCAGGGACCAATCCACCCTTTAAAGCATGAACGAGGATCTCATGTACGTGGTAGTGGACTTTCCCTACCAGCCCAGTACTGTGGTTTAGTTTGATCAGGAACTTTTATGTATAGGTCACTTGCTTTGAAACATATCTCTACACAAAATGATGAAGTTTATGTATGTTCAAGTATGTATGAAGCAAGCATGTTTATGAAAAGTTTTATGATGATGGCACGTCTACATTTATGCTACTACGTTCAAGTTTCAAGTATGTTTATGCTATGACGTTCAAGTTCCAAGTATGTACGCTCTATTTTAAAGATGCTTGTGGTTTTATTACGTATTACTTGTTATTTCCAGTTTATACATGTTGAGTCTTTAGATCACTATACTTGATCGATGCAGGTGATGATGACTATGAGGAGACGAGGGGTGGGGACCAATAAGCCGACTCGGACTGAGCAGGAGGCTAAACCCGAGGACCGTCCATGTTTTAAAATTTTATGCATGACGATTTTATTACTCTGATTTTCATGAAGTGGTTTATGATGTTTAAATGATTATTACTTTTGGCAAACTTGGTTTTGGTTGTTTTTATTGCAAATTTTTTTAGACGAGCAAGTTTTTTTAATGCAAATTTGAAAGTTTATTTTGTTCTTCAGAAAATTTTAATTTTTCCGCAAATTTCAGGTAGTTTAAAAGTACGGTACGTTACACTTGGTGAAGGATCACATTGCCTCTATAAATACAAGATCAAGATCATCAACAACTGCGAAAAAAAGAGTGTGTGAAGAAAGGGTGTGGAAAAACCAGTGTACATATCAGCTTACAAGAAGCAACCATCCCAGATTTGAGGGAGCACTTCAACATGTTATCAGCTTAGATTAAAAGCACAATTCTCTTAGTTTGTGAGAACACTTTTGTATTGTATTCATAGATCAGTTCTCACACACGCACACACAAAATCACTCACATACATACAGAGAAAAGAGCGTATTGAAAAGCTGAGTGAGTCTTCACACAAAGACAATAAAATTGTGTATGTAGTCTTTGACATATAGACGTTCAACGAGTATTGGCTGGAAAGGTGTTGCCTTCAGTCTAGACTAGGAGTTCAGTTAGGTAGTAGCGTAAGTCCTAAGCTGAGTGGGTTTGTACAAGGTGATATAAATCAAAGTCTTCTAGTGGATTCAGGGGCGGAACCAGGATTCAAAATTACCTGGGGATGGTTCCGTCCCATGCTGTATTTAATAAAATAAATAATTACCTAAAAAATTTAAAATAAAAAATATGTAAACATTGACTTCATGAAAACATAAAACAAGAGTTTTTAATATTTAATATCTTCAAAAACATGGAGCTAAAACACTACTGAAGTTGTGCTCTTCGATTCTTCTTAAAATAAAACTCATTAATTATTAAATTGTTATCAATTTTTTCAACCAATGTGTATGTCCTTTATTTTCTTCATTTAACACAAGCTACAAAACACATAAAAAAATTAATAGTGTGTCATTAATTGCTGTCAAATAGATTAAAAACTGAAACAATTGGAATTTATACAATAAACATAATGTGTGAATATCAAATTGAAATCTTATTTTGGTTTAAATGATTTAAAAATTGTTCATATATTTAATTAATTCCAAGGAGAAAATATAATGCATAAATATGCATTAAGCTTTAATATTATATATTGTAATTTTATGAGTAGATTTTTTTTTTTGAACCTAAATCGACTATTCTGGAATATTTTTTCTATCTAATTGTGCATTAGCCTTTTATTTTCTATATTCTAATCATAAAAATATAATGAATGGAAATTTTGAGGAAATTGATGTTTTTGGAAAATCAAAATCAATCTCTTACTGAATAATCTATGGATTCGTTTTCCCCGACTCAGACTCTTATTTAATAATATAGTGTGTGTGTATTTTTGTAGTTTCAAATATATTTGAGAGATTGTTTTAAATTTTTAATATATTCAACCATGAAAATTTTAGCTTTGTATTTTTTGTTGAATCAATTGTGGTCTCGTAACTATATTTTGACGATCAATTAGTTTTGTAGTTTTTGTTAAATTAACAATACGATAGAATTACAACAGGAAAGATATCATTATATATTACATACATAAGTATGAGGATAATGACAATTAAGATTCATAATTACATGAAATTTGTGGTTGAGCTTTATATATGCCTATGTCGAAGGTTGTACTTGACCACTACCAAAAATAAAGGACATGCACATTGATTGAAAACATTAGGTGGGGCTGGAGCCCAACCCAGCCCCATATGTAGCTCCGCCCATGAGTGGATCCTACCCGAGGTGGTAGACGGGGTGACGTAGAAGCAGTTGAAGTCTTCGAACATCTGTAAACATATCTTGTGTATTTAACTGTTTAAGTCATGTTTTTTAAACTGATTAGATAAGTTCGATCTGATATCAGTTCAATTCTTACCATAATTGAACTGATACAAGCAAGAACTGATCTCCCTTATTTCAGTTAATCAGTTTACACAAGCTAAAACCTCTAAGCTAATCAGTTTTTATTAACGAAAGATTATTTCAAGTTTTTTTTGCTTGGCTTAAAACCAAACTCGATTAATTCATTGTTGTTTACATTCTTAGAACACGTGATGCAAACGTGGTTGGTCAAGCACCAAAGAAGGCATGGGAGTCGTTGGAGTTGCCCGAAGGACCTATAACGAGGGGACGTAGCAAGAAGTTTAAAGAAACACTTCAAGGATTCATGGTGAGCTACCAAGGAATTCCTACAAATTGGGTGTCTAAATTAGAGGAGCTTGAGGAACATGGATACAATGATGGAAGTGTTTGGAATGTAATTCAAGTGCTATATGACCATGAGGACAGCATCACGCGCGCACCGCGCGCGCGCGCAGGCGCGCCTGAACCAGGCGCGACCGTACGCACCATCGCGCGTGAATCGGCGCTGCCGCGCGCCCCGGGTTGGTGCAAGGCAGAATGCCGCGCGGTGGCGCGAGCGCGCCATCGCGCGAGGAGTCGCGCCACCGCGCGCACTGCCGTGTCAAACTTGCTATCCAACTTTTGTTATGATTTTTTACGCTACTTTTTCATGTTTTGTTGATTATATATGCATTGTATCAGACCATGAACGAAATAATTCAGATATAAGAAATTTCTTGAGGTTTCTCTCAATATTCAAGTCTATTTTAGCTTTGTACTTCAAAAAATCAAACTTATCAAAGATTGCATCTTTGTGGCGTTTGTCAATTGTTTTCGTACGGATTGTCAAAACAAGTTCTTTGAAGGTTCGTATGAAATTCGATTGTTACTATCGTTGATATTTGTGGCTAAGTTTTAATCGCTTAGAGGTGAATATCACAAATCGTTGCTTGTTTCAAAAGATCAGGACATCACAATCGATCATTGTTCGTTATTGAATTGAGGGCGTGATTTCAATTAATCGTGTTTGCTTCTAATTCGTACGAGGATTCGTATCATTTGGTATCAGAGCTTTTGGTTATCTTTGATTCAAGTAAGTTATCGTTGCTATTTTCAGATCTGTCTAAAATTTCGTTCTGTTCTCAGATCTGTATTATCCTTTCTTTTTTTTTTTATTTTCAGATCTGTCTAAAATTTCGTTCTGATCTCAGATCTGTGTTATCCTTTCGTTTTTTTTTATTTTCAGATCTTTCTAAAATTTTGTTATGTTTTCATATCTGTGTTATACTTTCGTTTCTGTTTTCAGATCCGTGTTATCCTTTGTATTGTTGTAAGATCTGCGTTATTCTAGCGTTTTTGGTTTTGCGCAGTTCAAGTGAGACAGTTGCGAGTGTCCACGAGTTGAATCTGATTGGTTTGATATACAAGTACAAAACTTGAGCACATCTTAGAGAGAACTATCAAATTCGAGTGAAAACACTTGAGTGCGAGCGTTATTTCTTTGGAGTGATCGGTTAGTATTTTGTAGTGAGGACAAAAAAAAGAAGAGAAAAAAAAAGGAGAGTCGAGTGAATTTTCATTGGAGTGACCAGTAAGGATTCGTGGTGAGAAAATTTATTCTTTATTATTTTCTACTAACCTTTTCTTGCAGGTATGATGGTTGATGATCATCAATTTCAAACAATGTTGAGAGGGTTGGATAGAATATGGGAGAAGGATTTTAAGCCTCTACGTGAGAGATATAGGCGGAGTGAAGGAGAGAAGAGGTGTGATAGGCAAGATGATGGGAATAGACGAGGTAGTAGATTTGGTGGGGATAGAGCTTTGCACATGGATCATGGTGATGATAGGCGATGTGAGGAGAACAGAAGAGTGAGCAGAAGAAGTGAACATGATGTGGGTAGGGAGTCATTGACACACAATTGGCGGAGGAGCTTGGAAGAGGAAATTATTGCTAGAACAATGAAGGAGTCGAGACGTTAAGCTACCAAATATGAATATCAAGGTACAAGTAAAAACTCAAATTTTAGTACTTTTGATATTATATGTTGTTGGTGCTTAAAATTTGGGCATGATACTAGCCAATGTCAACGTAAGGAGCTGACAGTAGTAGAGTCGTCGGTTGAACTTAAATATCAAGTGGAGGTTGAGATTGTTGGAGAATTTGAACATGAAGTTGAGGTTGTAGAAGAACCTGAATTTGAGGTTGTGGTTGAGAAAGTTGTTGATGATAATATTTCACTAGTTGATGAGTTGAATGATGTTAAATTGTGTACAGTGGAAAGTGAATCATTGAGTGGTAAAGCAATGTGTGATTTGTCTATTAAGGAGGATGAGAGTAGGCAAGAAGAAACTTTGTTGCTCAAAACATTTGAAGAAAAACATATTTCTTTTGCTCAATTGAAACGAAAAGAAATTATTGATGATCAATTGAAATGTGTTGAAAAAAGTGGAAAAAAATGTGATATGGTCGAAAGAATGAGTGAACAAAAGAGTGAGATGACAATAGAAAGAAAAAAAGAAGAGAATGATGAAATCAGAGAAAAAGAAAAAGAAAAAGAGGTCAAAGAAAAAAAAAAGAAAAATAATTTGAAGGCCCAAAAGAGTGAGGTTGAGAGTTGCTTATTCTTGTATAAACCCTTTCATGTACATTTGTACAAAGTGGTTTATTCTCATTGTGATGATATCGCCGGTTCAATCCCGAGTATTGTTATTTCAACCTTGCAGGATTATGGAGATGTCATGATGAGGAGGCAAACGAGAACTGATGGTGGAGGAAGGCCATGTGTTGATCAACATGATGTCGGAAGTAATCAAGGTGAGGTAAGGTTAGTTGCCAACGTAACAACCATGAGGTATGACTTCCGTCATTATCTTAATTCTTTGATGTATCATTTTCCAATGCTTGGAGAATGTGTTGCAAATATGGTGCTTAAGGGGTCGGATGTAAATTTATCCTTATTCCTAGATTGTTATGAATTTGAGACCATGGATGAATTGCATGTACCTACTATGAATTTTGATGTCTCACTATTTACTAAGTTGATGAGGTTTGCTTGCTACAATGGTTTATATACATTAGACTTAGATTTTTGTGATGCGATGAGATATTGCATTGATGGTACATGGGACATGTCCTATTTCCGTGATTTATATTTGATTGGTGATGGTTGTGAAGTTTACATGGATAGTACATTTAGTGTGTTCCATTTGCATGATTTATGTTGGTTTGATGATGGTTTCGAGAGGTGCAAGAATAAATATGATTATTTCTTTGTTCATGATGAATACATGTTTAAAAAGAATGAATTTTTCATCCTATGCCCATTGCATGAGTTGTTGCTTGATATTGAGGCACATGACATGTGTTTAATTGGTAGCCATGAAGTAACTAGAGCTATACATATGATGCATGAATTGTTACGATGGTTGCATATGAAGAGGTACGTTAAATGGTATATTGAAGAGTGCATTGCCTATAGGGAGAGAGCACCCGAGCTTGATTTCAATGAGTTGCTTGAAGTATTTCTTATTCCTACTGAGCTATGGTCGTACACGTGTATGGATATTATTTTGGTGTTGACTAGGTCTAAGAAGGGGAGAAATCTGATTTTTGTGATACTTAATGATAGCTTGTTGTTATTATTTGGTGTCATTTGTTACTTGGTATGTGGTGAAGTTGATGAATTTATAGGAAACAAAATGATGATGTTGGGGTTTCCAGTGCTGATGGAGCGAGCAAACGATAGCGCCTACTACCTAGTGTTGAAAGTTCAGCATGTTGATAATTTAATTCTTTTTTATTACTAACTTGCTTCGTTTTTGCGTAGGTAGCCAAGATTTGAGGACAAATCCTTTTCCAGAAGGGGAGGATGATGCAAACGTGGTTGGTCAAGCACCAAAGAAGGCCTGGGAGTCGTTGGAGTTGCCCGAAGGACCTATAACGAGGGGACGTAGCAAGAAGTTTAAAGAAGCACTTCAAGGATTCATGGTGAGCTATCAAGAAAGTCCTACAAATTGGGTGTCTAAATTAGAGGAGTTTGAGGAACATGGACACAATGATGGAAGTGTTTGGAATGTAATTCAAGTGCTAAATGACCATGAGGACAGCAGCACACGCGCCAGAAGTGGCGTAGCCGCACGCTCCGCGCGCGCCATCGCGCGTGAATCGGCGCTGCCGTGCGCCCCGGGCTGGTGCAAGGCAGAATGCCGCGCGCCATTGCGCGAGGAGTCGCGCCACCGCGCGCACTGCCGTGTCAAACTTGCTAGCCAACTTTTGTTATGACTTTTTACACTACTTTTTCATGTTTTATTGATTATATATGCATTGTATCAGACCATGAACGAAATAATTCAGATATAAGAAATTTCTTGAGATCTCTCAATATTCAAGGCTATTTTAGCTTTGTACTTCACAAAATCAAACTTATCAAAGATTGCATCTTTGTGGCGTTTGTCAATTATTTTCGCACGGATTGTCAAAACAAGTTCTTTGAAGGTTCGTATGAAATTCGATTGTTACTATCGTTGATATTTATTGCTAAGTTTTAATCGCTTAGAGGTGAATATCACAAATCGTTGCTTGTTTCAAAAGATCGGGACAACACAATCGATCCTTGTTCGTTATTGAATTGAGGGCGTGATTTCAATTAATCGTGTTTGCTTCTCATTCGTACGAGGATTCGTATCAACACGGGCTATTACAACTCATTGAGAATATTGTGTTTGAAGTACCCTCGCAGGTGTCGAGAACCGATCCCATTAGTTTATTTTATACAATTTACATCTTTTATACGTTGATGGTTTGACAGGGTTTTGAACTTCACATTTGAGTTCTTTTAATAGAGTGATTTGGGAATTTGACGAGGATAATTTATTTAATTGCAGTATTTTTATTCAGTAGTTGAATGATTCTTTTAAAATGCACATGTTGGAGTAATTTTCGAAAATAGCTTAAAAAATATAGTAGTATTTTATTAGTTGATGTTTTAACTTTAAATTTTAGTGATGCAAATGAGAAAACTTTCAACATATTGAGATGGTGGTCGAAAAAAAATGAATATTCAATTTTGTCTATAAAAAAAAAATTTCTAGATTGCCCATTTCAACGGTAGAAGTGGAAAAAACTTTTAGTAACGGAGGAAATACATTAGATGTGAGACGATCTAACTTAAGGCCGAAAAATTTGTAATCACAATTTTTTCTCAATGATTTGTCAGAAGCTGTTACCTGACATAAGAAGTTAAAAGTGATGAAGAAGACCAAGACGAAACTGAGCAAACATCTGGAACAAAGATAGGAGAAAATTTGAGTGATTGAGCAACATCATTCCTAAAAGTATGTATGTAAAGGTAAGCGAACTACGAAGACTTTGATTCCTCTATATAAAAAGAAGATACGTATGCAACTTATATAATTATAGTATAAAGTTATAAAGATATATGTGCAAGCCTTTTTTATATACTTGTGCCTGGGATATCCAGGCAGTGTATCATGCGCTGGGGCGGATAAAAATAACCGCCCTAGCGATGTCCACGCTGCCTAGATTTTCTAGGAAGTGCTCCTCTCGCTGGGATAACCATAAGCCTAGGCCATGCTGTTTGGAAATTTTCAGGCAGCTCCTTTGCGTGCTTTATTTTAAGTTTTAATTTTCTTATTACTCAAAATTAGCATTAATGCAATAATATTGTTTTTCTCCGGTGCTAATATAGACATATCTCCGATTATATCTGACATGTCAGTATTATCAAATTCTTATTAAATATCAAATTTTGACTACTTAAATGGAAAAAACCCGAAATAGGTTATCCTATTACAAAATACTTCGTGTAATTTGAATTTTTTTCCTTTTAAATAACATCAAACATATTAGGTCTCATTTGAGACGGTCTCACAGATATATATTCGAAACGGATCGATCATGTCTATAATTGCAGTTAAAAGTAATATTTTGACATAAAAAATAATATTTCTCTTAGGTCGGATTAAATTGAAATTTCGCTTCACAAAATTAACAAGTGAAACGTTCTCTTATAAGTTTTTTTATATGAAAAATAAATTACTGAAAGAATAAAATCAAGGAAAGAAAATTTGAAAGTTATTGAATAATAAAAATTATAATTTGCCAATGGTGGAGTTGACGATGAAAGACTTGCAATACTTATTCAAGACCAATGGATATATCAAGTCCATTGGTCTTGAATAAAATAAAATAAAATAAAATAATGGCGATCCAGGCTGTGCCCTCCACCCCTCGCGGCGAATTTATCATCTCCTTTCTTATTATTTCTCCATATTGTATCTTTCTTCCAACTTCTTTGATCCTTCCGCCACTCCAATTCCCTCTCCCCCGACGCATCTCCTCCTATATAGATTTCGCTACGCGAATTCATCTTTGAAAATATTCGAGTCTTTTTAAAATGTTTGTTACAGGAAACAAATCAGGAGAGAATCATGGCAGAAGAGCATGAATTCCAGGCGCCGGAATGCCACAGGATGTGCGTCAATAATTGCGGGTTCTTCGGGAGCCCCGCCACGAAAAATATGTGCTCTAAATGTTACGCGGGCATTTGTCTCAAGAAATCAGGGGATTTTTCTCCGATATTCTCGACCTCTTTAACTCCTACGCCTTCACCGCCTGTGGCGGGGGTGCAGAAGAGTCCTTCCGCGGCGGCGGCGGAGGAGGTAATTAGGGAAGTTACAACGGCGGCGGCTCCTCCGTCTCAGCCTCCGACGAACAGATGCTTTTCTTGCAGCAAGAAGGTGAGGTTGACGGGGTTCCGGTGTAGGTGTGGGATCACCTTCTGTGGGACCCACAGGTACCCCGAGAAACACTACTGCAGCTTCGATTTCAAGGGTGTAGGCCGGGAAGCCATAGCCAAGGCGAATCCGGTGATCAGAGCAGAGAAACTGGAGAAGATGTAATCGCAGCCGTACAATAGGTTCTCTTGATGATGATGCTGGGTGGTGAGGATCTTTCCACGAAACTGAACTTGCAAGTCGAGATCTTGTTAATTTTTATGATTTTTAATTTTAATTATTTTATTTAACGTTTCATTTAGGAATTTATATTATTAGTTTGTAATATAGAATTTATATTTATATATATTAAATAAAAATATATATATCTCATTTGAGGATTTCATTTTCGTGACTTTTAATCGGAATTTTGATATATAATTCGATTTAGCTTATAATATTGTTAGTTTGAATTATATGTTGATGAAGACCGGAGGTGTATATATTTGCATATTCAAAAAATCGTGAGTGGTAGGCAAAAAAGTAGGGGTAAAACTTTTGATTATTCAAATCAACCTAGCTTCGTACATATTAATTTAAAAGTTGACAATCTTCGTGTAAATTCTTCAAATAGCTAAAGTAGTTCATGCTTCTGTACGTATTATTATTTTTATGTATATTATTCAACAAAAGGAACTCAAAATCTTTTAAATAAACAGCAGCTCAAGCATCATATTTTGATTGTTCTATCTGTTAGAGTAGGT
Organism: Primulina tabacum; assembly: GCF_025594145.1. NCBI lineage: Eukaryota > Viridiplantae > Streptophyta > Magnoliopsida > Lamiales > Gesneriaceae > Primulina > Primulina tabacum. Next base: position 676,319 of record NC_134559.1, read on the forward strand.
GTCCGACAATCCAACTTGTGGCTCGGGCTTTATTGATTATAATGTAAAATAATTTTTATTTTAATAATATTTTACGATTTCATTCGATTACGACATTATATTTTATCTGTATACCCATGCAAACTGCATAGATAAAATCTTTGAATATAAAATACGTACCATGAGGTCTGCGTCGCAACGTAAGATCATGAAACTCATTAGGAAGCGTACCGTATATTCTAAACATGATCCTAGTCGATTCAGCCACCTAAAACGAGGATAAAGGTAGCTCGAGCTCGAGAATAGCATCTGTGATGTAAACGCCATGTTTCATTGGCAAGAGCATGGAGATGTCCATTCATACAGATGAATGATTATATGATGATGCACTGAACAACCCTCTCTCAGACTATCCATGAAACGACCACTACTTTTTTTTCTTCTAATCTTAAATCAAAAATTCTAATAAAATAATTTAACATAATCATGAATAATAATAAATTAACAATTTAAATCTGCAGTACACAAAATAAAATCCTAAATCATCGAATAACCAAAATTTCTAAATCGACTTTAAAAAGATCGGCTAACAATAACATTAAGTATAAAAATATCTCTAATAAGAATCATTAACATAAATCTTTAAATTTTTAATATATCTAGCTAGTGCGGAAACATAAAGGTCCTCGGGTGTGTACTGCTGCACTTGATCCACTCAAGCATCAGCACCTCCCATAAATCATGTCAATCATGCATCATACAAACCTAGTGAGTCTAAAAACACAACACGTTCTAAACATGAATATCAAATAATACATATACATTCACATGCATTTAAAAATCATATTTTATTTAAAATAATCTTTTGAACATAGATAAACCATTTTAAAATCATTTTAGCATAATTAAATCATAAATCGCAAAATCATTTTAAAATAACTTTAAGCATAAATAAATTTTTTAAAAATCATTTAAAATAAGCTTTGAACATAAATAAATCATTTTAAAAATAACTTTAATCCTCATCATAAATCATATATCATAACAATCATTTTTGTTATAAGCTTTCAATAACATATCATGGCCCGTATATGGGCTCCCTCTGGGTCCTTGGCCCTCACGTCATCTCCACAAAATCATATATCATATATCATATCTTTTGTCACAGTCAATTCACATCCCTCAAAAATATTTTTCATTTTCTTTAAAAATCAAAAAATAAAACAACTTTCCAAAAATAGCATTTTAAACAGTAAAAATTGCACAACTTTACCATAAATCATAAAAATATATAATATAATCAAAATCATCATTTTAAATAATAAAATATAATTTTACAAGCATTATGATCCTTCGGGACGCTGCCAAGCGTTTACGTATTTTCCTAAGTGTGAAAAGACTCTTTTGCCCCTGGACGTAAAAATTCCCGATTTTATCTTTTTCTAACTTTTAAAGACATGGGATTATTCTAAATAATTATTTAAGTTTAAATATAATTTTTCACAATTTTATGGAGCCTAAAACTAGGCGTTTCAATTAATTTTTTAATTAACGTTTCGTGCGGCAATTAAATCCCGGATAATTCCAAAACTCATTATTTTGATCCCAAATTTTAAACATAATATTTTTAATATTTATTCTACCCTTCCAAGCCATGATCCACCCTGTTGGACCCATGGTTCGAAATTTCTTCCTTAAATTTTCGTTATATGACCCTTAACCGATCAACCCGAGCCATCTCCCAATTTACTCGAGTCATGCTCGGGCCACCTCGAACCAAACCCTAGCCAACCAACCTAGGCACCCTACGACCACGTCCAGCCCAAAGAGCTAGCACCTAAGTCGCTCAAACTCACCTGAAACATGACCATGTACTGCACGTGTGTGTGAGTTCCCTTGCATATCTAGGACTCCTAACCCAACTAGGACTCTTCCAGCCCTTAACCACTTGACCACCCATGACCCTTACTGACCCTAGACCAGTACCAGACCCGAGCCACCCCCAGCCCGAGCCCCTGAGCCACGCACGACGTGCTGCAAGGCTGCGCGCAATGCTCTTCTCATGCTGCTGCTGTCAACTTTGCGTGGAGGCTTCTAACCAGGCCACTACCGAGCCCAGCCCTTCCTAACCATCCCTGATCCACGCTCAGAACCAACACAGACCAGCAAGCCCCTGAACACAAGTAGCGAGCCACCTGAATTCAGCATAACCACATGCGCGCCTTTGAGCTCTCTTGCGCTATCTCGAGCCAGAGGCCAGCCTAGCCGCTCCAGACTCTGACCCAGCCCTTGCCCATCAACCGTAGACACTAGAGGACCCTCCTGACTCGCCCCTAGCCACGTTGCCCTCTTTCCCGAACCACAGCAGCCGCGATCGAGCTTTGTAGAGAGTCCTAGTTCACTAGGACTCTTCCCTAGCCACTCCCACGCACCTAGCCGTCCTAGGACCCAACCCAGCCCTAGACCACTACCCTTAGGACCCAACCTCCAGACCTGGTCGAGCCACCTGCCCCCATGCATAAGAAACAAGCCACTTGAATTGCACAAACCAACCAACCCACGTTCCTTTACTGTAATCTTTCCTACGGTTTCCAGCATGGTTTTCTTTTAAAAAATTGTCATCTTTGTTCATTTTTTATCATGTTTTGGCAGCGTGTCCGTTGGGTTTATAACGATTTTTTTAGAACAAGCGTAAAATCGTAAAAAACGTCGAAAATACGTATCATACCGTAAAATTATAGAACCCACGTATTTTTCATGCATAATCAATTAAAACACACATATTATGATTTGTATGATGTAAAAAAAAGTTTAGGAAACGTTCTTTTGCATTTATAACGCTCGAATTTTCAATCGTCGGCGAGAAAGGACGAACGGGCGACGAAAAACACAAAATTGGGAATTGTGTGAGGGTGAAAATCGGCTGAATGGAGGCTGAATTATGAGGTTTAGTAGACCTAGGAGCCTTATTTATAATTAATTAACATGTTAATGAGATTTGATTTTGGGCTTGCAAGCTTAAGGGTAATTGGACCTACTTAAATTAATTAAATTGGGTCCAATAATACTTAATTAATTAAATAATAAAAGTTTATAAAATTAGTTTTCATAAAATAATATTTTTGATCCTTTAAAACTCTTTGTTTGCCCAAAACCGGCTTCACGGGAAAAATCGAGCTCGACTCATAAAATAATTCGAAATCCAATAATTTTAGGAAAATTAAATCATTTTTAATCATATTAGGAAGCCTTGCCATTATTTAAAATAAAAGTACATATTCTTGTCTTGGTCGTCCCCGATCTCCTTTCCCCTGCCTATTATCGAATATTCGGGTAAAATCCTAAATTTCTTGAAACCATGTCATATTATCATTTAATCATGCAATCATATCATATAATCATATAATAAATACCATGCTAGCATTAAATCAATTAAAACAATTTTGCATACATGTGGTTTACGTAGATTGGTTTTTCAGACGTTACAATCCAAGTGGTTCTCACTAATCGAGTGGAATAGTCCGCAGTTATGATTATACACCATTAGTCCTTTGACCCGGGATAATGTAGGGGCTATACGTACTAACATGCACTTTGATCCATTTATCGACTCCATCGAAGGTCATCAGGTGGCGAGGTTGGGTGTAGTTTCGAAATACGTAGGAGCAAATGCATTGTAGTCGGGGATTCATCTGCGGGTGAAGATATCCTATGTGATCTGATGAGTTAATAGTACAAGGTGTCTCTGGCCAGAGCAAGAAATGTGCTTTTGGGAAATGTGTTTTCCTAGTTGCACATACCATGCCACTATTAGTACTCAAAGATCAATCACATCGTTATCGAATTCATTTGAAACTCTCGATATACCAATGGTGGCAGATTTGGTCGGGATATATATGTTGAAGGGATCGTATTGTATGCTAACCATGAATAAAGGTTCTTGCAGGCACTATCGTGATACCTAGGGGATCATGGGGCGATGCTACTAGACGCTCTTACCATTATCCGATGGGTGCAATCAGAAATGAGTTGTGACATTCTTGATCAATGAGTTGATGAAGAGAATGAGGTTAACTATGGTAAACCCGAATAAGAAAAAAATTATTCTGAATCAAGTGGAGATGTGAACCCATGGCTAGCAGTATCCCTGAACCATGGAGGGTAACACAAGCATCAGATTATGTGTTTCCGTTGAGATAGTCAAATTTCAAGGAGTTGGAATTTGGCGACTATAGTTTGATGGAGATCAAATATGAATCTTATAAAGGAGTTTATGAGCCGATTTGATAGGATAAAAGAAATGGAAGTTAGCATGATTGCTAAATAAGGAAAGAGAGTGGAACTGCCTGTTTTGTAAAGGAGTACAATAAAACTGGCAGCTGCCCAATATGGTAAGTGAAAATTTTGATCTTCGAAATTTTCATTTTTCATTATATAAACAAGATTTGTATCATTGGTACATCGGCACTTTCGGATCGCCGATAGAGGCTATAATGAATTCGGAATCATTTATTTAGTAAATTGAGAATTTACTGATCAAATGATTGTACTAGTAGTAGAGACTACTAATATGTACAAATTCTCATACATATTCTCGAGAAGTCTTGAAATAAATTAACATATGAGTTAATTATATAAATTAAATAATGGATTAATAAATATATATACATTTTATATGGTGATATAAAATATATGTATTAATAAATATATATACATTTTATATGGTGATATAAAATATATGTATTTATGATATTAATATATCATGTATTATCAAAAGTTGATAAATTTGCTATATATTAATAATATGATAATTTAATTATAATGAAAATATAGAGTTATTGTGAGAGAGGGACTCCTAATTAGATTAGGAGTCTCACTCTATAAATACGCCATAAGAGGTCATAATTCAATAGAGATTTTATTCAATAAAAATCCACAAAATTCCTTCCCCAATTGCAAAGACAAGTCTGGCCACCATCTTGAAATTTGGAAGAAAATTTTGGCAAAAAAAACAAATTAGATTTTCTTAATTATGGATTAAGAATCTATAATATTTGTTAATGATTCATTAAGAATTAATTAGCATAAAAACCATGATTTTGAATCATGGAGCTCTCGGCCATACTTTCAAAAGATTTGGGAAAATGTCGGCCATGTGATTTTCTTCCACCGCTGCGCTGTTGTTGTGTATTTTCACTACCGCAAGTGTACGGTGTCAAGTTTTAGTACTGGTTTGAGTATAGATATCGATTCCACGAGGAGTAAATATTTAAAACTCTATATCAAGTACCATAAGTAACATAGTTCAACTTTATTTAGAAAAATCAAAGATATAGTTTATAGTCAATTCACGACAATTAACGAATCTTAGTATTTCTAAGCACGCAGTTGAGATTCAATGAGTAGATCAATCTAGAGATATGATTTTGTCTGGTCTCCCCTATACCAAATTAAAATTAACTAACATATTATTAAATTGCATCACGTTTACTAACAAAGAACTCGTAATTTTCCTATTCTCTTTTTCAAGTGATAAATAGAACTGTAGTGTCTATTACTAATTTTAATATGTCTATTCAAAATCATGCAACACATAATATATGCAAACAAGGTTCTTTTTATGGATTCACTAGAGTTATACGTCTTTTGCATGTTATAAACATCTAACGATGTGATTTCCCCTGTCCTAATTTCAATCCCATCTCTCGAGTGTTAGATCTTAATTATTTGATCAATCGAATTATGGCCAGTAATCCAAAAGCATTAAAGACAAGAAATCACAAATAAACACAATGAATTAATTCAATGAAAATTCAAAACGTCAATAACATAGATTCAATCACGCTTACGACAATCTCTAGAAAATAGAATTAGTTCATACTCGAATCTAAATCACAACAAAACCTGTTTGTAATAATTAAAAACGTAAAGGTAAAGAACCGAATTGGAAACGTGTTGAAGAGATGAAAGTGCGTTTCCGTGTCCAGACTAAGCGTCTTCTATATCTGTTCTTCGTGTTCCGTCCTCCGTTGGCTCTGAATTTTTCGCTCTTTTATGTCTGCTATGTCGGCTCCCTACTTAATTCTCCTTTTTTCTTTTTAAAGCCCATGACAAAACCTAAAGAATCTGTAAATCGAGTCGCGTGCATATGCGCGCCCTTGCTCCGCGCATATGCGCGGGTCTTTCTGTGTGTGCATATGAAATTCTTCGCGCCGTGCATATGAGCGCCCGTGACTGGCGCATATGCACACGTTTCTCTGGTTTGTGCATATGGACTCTTGCTGCGCGACCTTCACCGGCGCATATGCGCGGGCCTTTCTGTTTTGCTTTGTGTTCGGTAATCTCGCGCGCATATCTATGCCTCTGACTCGCGCATAAGCACAGGTCTTGCTGTCTTTATAGAAGGGCAATTTTCACCATTTTCTTCTAAGCGCCATTTTCGCTCTTTTTTATGCCCATGCAGTAGTCTTACTTAGATTCCTTCAATCACACCAAAAATAACAAAAACGCATAATTTCGTCCAAGAAAACTAACAATCTGTATGAATTATAAGGATAATTTAAGTGCACAAAATGCACTTATCAAATCCCCCCAAACTTGAACTTTTGCTAGTCCCGAGCAAAAATAACAATAAAAATAAACTTCCAGGAAGAATTAAAGCTAACAACTAAAGTCATGGATATGCAAAAGTGATATTGGCCTCCGACTCATCTATTTTCATGTAATTCATGATTACTCAAGAGTCACGTGCGTGTGTGCTATGTCAATGCTAATTTACCCAATCAACTGCTCAAATAGATTCACAACACTTACTAGCCTTATAAATTCAAAAGATTTTCAGTTCAGTTTAACTCACACTTCATTAACATACAGATTTACTTGCACAGATCCCAAAGGACTTTGGTGGTTTTTATTTGGCTCATTAAGTATTCAACATACGTATACCAAAAGTTGATGTCACATAAAGAGATGCTTCCTGGCAAATGATTAAAGTCCATACTTACTAACAACGTCTTTCAGGTATCCATAGGCTTGACTTGAACAATTTTTCTCCACTAGTATATTATATAAATGTGACAAGGTTAATAGGTCTTGTAAGTTTGTAACGTTAAGCTATGGTTCTTAGCTACAATAAAAGGTATGAAAATCAAAATTTGAGAGAAATAATCGAATTTTCATCATCTCCACTTTCATTTTATTCACAATCACTTTATTGTTTTCTTCTCAATAATATCATCTATTTCTCATATTTTTCATTTTCACCACTTTTTGATTCCTTCCTTTGATTGTTTTTCTTCTTATTTGTCTCTTTTTTAAACGCTCATTCAAATTTTTTTTCTTTTCAAGAAGTATTTGAATCATTACAACACCAATGAATTTATTTCTCTCAAAATTTAGGTAGGACACTAAGTGTATAAGCTTCATTAGGTAGTTTTTTGGGATGTAGAATAGATACAGATAGGGGCTAATTGTATGTCATCGACACACACCACTTGATTTTTAGCAGGCTCAAAATGGGACACTAGGGATATTTCATGTTGATTTGGCAGGCTCAAAGGTTCAAACGGTTCCAAAGATTGTCTAAATCATTCCTATGTCACATATTATCCGTATTTCGCCTCGAAAAGTGTTCAAGAAAGTTCTAGATTTCCGTCAATCCATTAGTCAACTCGTAAAAACCAATCACATGCATGTTTCAATAAAACGAATATAATAGATAGGTGCACAAAGAAAAATCAAGCATCTCAATCTACTCGAAGCTCAATGGATTAACAAACGATAATAACAATGAAAACAGGTCCAAAGATATTGAGAAAGATTGCCTAGGTCATCTCTGTGTTTGCAAATGTATCAGTTAATGTCATGTGAGAAATGCTAAAATTCAGATCTCTATTGTCTATTTATCAGAACAAGTATGTAAATTGTCTCTAAGCATTGATAGTATCAAAAAACATGAATGTGCAAAGATATTTGTGACTCCCAAGTTATCATGAATACATATATGCATTAAAATCACGATTTCATTTTCATCATTTGCCACACAACGACGTATCCATGATTTTTCCTAACAATTCTAACATGCAATAAAAAAATAAAGCTAATATGCAGAAAATAACTAACAACGAATTTAACTAACAATGAATTAAAAACTCAAACAATCAAGCAAATTGACCCCCTCCCCCCCCAAAAAAAACTTACAGTATGCATCGTCCTCAAGGTATAATGTTGAAAGAACGGAATAACCATACCTCCCACGACGAGCGTCAGTGCTCGTCGTCACCATCGTCGTCATCCTCATCCATGTGCGGGGGCGGGGCCTGTGAAGAAGCTTCGGGGTACTGGGGTGGCCATACAGGTGGCTGGGGAAACATCGTATCCTCTGGACCTAAAGGTGGAAACCGCTGAGCGAGCACGGAAGTGAAGTCCATCATATATCCCATAAAATGGTCGGTGCGGAGCTGAAGTAAATCCAGTACCTGGCGCAACTCAACCAGTAACCTCCTCTGGTTCTGCATCACATTTTCTAGCCGTCGAAATCTGTCTCCCTACTCTGTCTAGCTGATGCAGGTGGTGGTGGTGGCGGAAGTTGTGGGATCTCCTCTTCGGCAGGAAACTCATGGGGAACATAGGAGGCGGCTCCAAAGAAGGCAACAATGGGGGCCTTCGGCTTTAGCACTGGTTCATCAGGGGCCCATGATATGCGGGTCTGTCGGCATAGCTCGGTAACAATATGAGGACATGTAAGAGAAACCGTGGCTAACCCTGCGCCGGATCTCATAACCGATCCATAGATGATTTTCCCCAAATCAACAGATTTTCCCATCAGAATAGCAAAGACCAATGCAGCTTTGTCTTTGTTCACATCATAATAGTGCAAGGACGGGAGAATCTGGGCTAGTACAAAGGATGTCCAAGCACTTGAATTAGGGCCCATGTCGGATTTCTTGAATAAATAGGACCGCTTGATATTTGGAAAAGATTGTGCCACCTGCCGCTGCATCCACTGTTGTCCGTGTCTGACCATTTAAACCGTTATAGAAAAGCTCAATCTATACCCAATCTTCAAAACCATGATTCAGGCACCTCCGCAACAAATCCCTTATACCTTTCCCATGCTTCATAAAGCTGCTCAAAGTCAGTCTGCCTGAAAGTACTAATTTCAATATTCAACTGTGCAGACTTTTCCGGGGGAAACTATTTAGACAGAAACTTTGTTGCCAATTCTTGCCACGTTGTGATGCTCCCCAGCTGCAATGATTGGAGCCATCCTCTTGCTTGGTCCCTGAGAGAAAACGAAAACAAACGCAGTCTAATAATATCATCAGGAACATTATTAATTTTTACCGTATCCGTTATCTCCAGAAAAGTCCTCAAATGAACGTGAGGATCAGCAGTGGCAGTTCCCACAAATTGGTTCTGTTGAACAATATTTATTAGTGCAGGCTTCAACTCGAAATTGTGGTCCCCCGAGCAATGCCAGAATAATGTGTGTTGATCACTGGTCTGAAGTGATCTCTGATAGGTATAGCGTATGGCGGGTTATATCTCGCATCCTCTCTGTTTTCAGCCATTGCTTTATTTTCCTCTCTTCTTGCTTTCCTTAATCTCCTGGCAGTCTTTCGATTTCTAGATAAAAAATCAGTAAGTCTGGATTTTGATATTTTCGTATGCACTGCAAAACAGAAAATATTTTAAATTAACCAAATAATTAAATAAAATAAAATGTAAATTAAAGTTAAGACTACTTAGTAACGATATTAATATGCAATTAAATAATTTTCACTCCCCGGCAACGGCGTCAAAAACTTGTTCCGTATTTTCACTACCGCAAGTGTACAATGTCAAGTTTTAGTACTGGTTTAAGTACAGATATCGATCCCACGAGGAGTAAATATTTAAAACTGTATATCAAATACCATAAATGACATAGTTCAACTTTATTTAGAAAAATCAAAGATATAGTTTATACTCAATTCACGACAATTAACGAATCCTAGTAAATCTTAGCACGCAGTTGAGATTCAATGAGTAGATCAATCTAGAGATATGATTTCGTATGGTCTCCTCTATACTAAATTAAAATTGACTAACATATTATTAAATTGCATCACGTTTACTAACCAAGAACTCGCAATTTTCCTATTCCCTTTTTTCAATTGATAAATAGAACTGTATTATCTATTACTGATTTTAATATGTCTATTCAAAATCACGTAACACAATATATGCAAACAAGGTTCTTTTTATGGATTCACAAGAGTTATACGTCTTTTGCACGTTATAAACATCTGACAATGTGTTTGCTCTGTCCTAATTTCAATACCCTCTCTCGAGTGTTAGATCTTAATTATTTGATTAATCGAATTATGGCCAGTAATCCAAAATAATTAAAGATAAGAAATCACAAATAAACACGATGAATTAATTCAATGAAAATTCAAACGTCAATAACATATGTTCGACAATGAATACGTCAATCTCTAGAAAATAGAATTAGTTCATACTCGAATTTAAATCACAACAAAACCTGTTTGTAATCATTAAAAACGTAAAGGTAAAGAACTGAATTGGAAACGTGTTAAAGAGAGATGAAAGTGCGTCTCCATGTCCGGACTAAGCGTCTTCTATCTCCGTTCTTTGCGTTCCGTCCTTTGTTGGCTATGACTTTTTCACTCTTTTATGTCTGCTATGTCGGCTCCCTACTTAATTCTCCTTTTTTTCTTTTTAAAGCCCACGACAAAACCTAAAGAATCTGGAAATCGCGTCGCGCGCATATGCACACCCTTGCTCCGCGCATATGCGCGGGTCTTTCTGTGTGTGCATCTGAAATTCCTTAGTGCCACGCATATGCGCGCCCATGACTGGCGCATATGCGCGTGCTTCTCTGGTTTGTGCATCTAGACTCTTTCTTGCACGCATATGCGCGACCTAGACCGGCGCATATCCACGGGCCTTTCTGTTTTGCTTTGTCTTCGGTAATCTCGTGCGCATATGCGCGCCTCTGACTCGCGCATATGCGCGGGTCTTGCTGTCTTCAGAGAATGGAAATTTTCACCATTTTCTTTTAAGAATCATTTTCGCTCCTTTTTACGCCCATGTAGTAGCCTTACTTTGATTCCTGCAATCACACCAAAAATAACAAAAACGCATAATTTCGCCCAAGAAAACTAACAATCTATATGAATTATAAGGATAATTTAAGGGAACAAAATGCACTTATCAGCCGCTTTGTATTTGGATTTTGGAAATTCGGAGGCTACACTCTAACGCACAAATCGCTTGCGATTTCTAGTGCAATCCAAGAGAGGAACAAAGTTTTCGATCTTGGACCTAATTAGGCGATCAAATATGAAGAACAGTTCGTAAAAATATACAAAAAGGGGTATCTCCGCTTAAAATTTAGAATAGTTTGGAGTCAAGCGTTTAATACACGAAGATATAACTCTAAACACCCTATGTATAGTTTTAAACACACGACGCCCAAGCAAATATTTTAAACTTCCGCTGCGTATTTGGTGCGAGAATACGATGCATTAACACTACCAACATGAACAATTATGATTAGATCTTTCATAAGATGATCTCACAGATCTTTATTCGTGAGACAGATCAATCATGTCCATATTTACAATAAAAATTTATATATTTGACATAAAAAGTAATACTTTTTCGTGAGGTGACCCATATAGAATATCCGTTTCAAAAAATTGACCCGTGAGACCATCTCACAGGAGTTTTTTTGAACAATTATTATACCCAACAATTTTCCTACCAATAATTGCACTTTGCAGTAAATGATAATCGAACATGTTACATTGAGTCCGATACCAATTGTAAGATCGAACGTTTGTCATTTTATCAAAAATTATAGTTTGTAGTAACAGTACAATTTAAATGTTTTGAAATATTTAACAGCTCAAACACTACATATTGATTGTTTTACTCATTAAATATCATTATTGCACTCCAACATCTATAATTTTACATATGATATTTTATGATTGTTCAATATTTTAAGATTGATAAATGCAATTTATCCTCTCTCTCTTAAAAGAATATTTTCCTATTTATATATTTTCGAGTGTGCTCGAATAAATTTTGATGACACCAAGATTTTGTAAATTTCGGTCCGACAAGCAAAAATGGTTGATTTCAAATGAACTCGTCTAAAATGGGATCGAAGATGAACCATGTCTACACAAACGACAACGGTTAGAACGATGTCGGAGTTGTTTTCTGTCATAGTCATTCCAATTCTTAAGTGAGCAAGAAGTGAAAAAAAGAAGGAATGATGGAGAAAATGTTGTATCTGAATGATTTCACTGGAGACAATGTATATGGATATTTATAAGCACAAATGAAATGAGATTCCTTGTTTAGACTGACTCCGATAAAGGAAGTTTCATAAAAGCCATGGTTTTTTTTTCCATATTTAGGCTTAGATGATGTTTAGGGGAAGAACTCCATTTTGGTCTCTAATATTTAGCTACACTCCCAAATTTATCTCTATTATCTCAATTTAATCTTAAATATTTAAAATTATGTCCAATTTGGTTCTTTACGCTAAAAATCTTTCTAAAATACTCTTGGTTTCATTATTATTAGAAAGATCAGACCAATGTTACATATCAGAAGAAACTATGAATATATCAAATTATTAAGTTAAAATTATGATTCAAAGTAATAGATTCATAGAAATAGTCTCGTATTCCTCTAAACTCTCGGGAGATCTTAAAAAAATCCAAAAGACGGTAAAAAATTATGACAATCAACTGTACTGTGTACTTCGAAAAATTGAATAAATCAATGAAAAACAGGAAGAAATTCTTGAAACTTTAAATGATATTCAAACAAATATCCAAACCATAGAACAACAACTCAGTTCTACCAATAGGATTTTGAAGGAAGGTTTCCACCATCCTTTGGTACCGAACTTTTATTATATCAAAGAGGGAAGGTCAAGGTAATGGAAAGACTTTTTGATATGAATCCTCGTACTTAAGAAAAGCAAACACGATTAAATGGAATCACGCCCTCAATTAAACAACGATTAAGGATCTATGTTGTCTAGTTCTTTTGAACAAGTAACGATTGTGAGATATTCACCTCTAAGCTATGTAACTTAGAAAAAAATATTCACGACTGAAACAATTGAGAATCAGACGAACCTTCAAAGAACTGATATTTGAAAATCCATATGAGATCAATCGACAAATGCCACAATAATAAATCTTTGATAAGTTTGATTTATGAAGAACAAAGCAAAGTTTTGAATGTTTGAGAGAAAACTTTAAAACTTTGTATAAACTCGAGATAATAGTCAAAAAAGTGTTCAAAATTTCGTGAAAAATATGTTTACATAATCCAAAGATATCAGAATGTTGTACCCTAATTTGGACTCTAAACTAGGAAACAAAAAAATTTCACGCAGGTCGGCGCGCTCGGGTGGTAAGGTTTGACCGCTCGGGCTCCGAATGTTTTGGAAATCATCGCCTTGTATAGTAAGCGTGGTGTTCGGGCGGTAAGATTTGACGGCTCGGGCGCAGAGGATTCTTGAATTCATCATTGTGTATCGTATGTGCGGCGCTCGAGCTGTAGGATTTGTCCGCTCAGGCGCCAATGCTTCTGGTCTCGGGTGCGAATGCTTCCGTCCTCCTCCTCATTTAACTCTTGGACAACGTTCCTATGACTCCAAAACTTAGTTCCATGAATCACGAACCCCTCGAGACTTGGTTCCTTGCTTGCATGTTTTTCTTGATTGCTCACGAGTCCATGCAATACTTCCTTGAATTTCTTCGGTCGCCCCTTCGTGATTGGTCTCTCCAGCAACTCTAACAGATTCCACGCTTTCTTTGGAGCTTGACCTAGCATGATCACATCTGTAAGGTCCAAAAATACGATGACATAATCCAACTGCATACAAATCTAGGGAAAATATTAAAATTACTAATTAAATAGTTTTAGTTGCATGAGTTAATTATGATATGCATGTTTAATGTTTAAAATGTAGTTTTATTTTAGAATGCATAAAACTGTTTTTATATGGTTATTCGAGACGATCGAGGGACGGAGACCGGAGACCATATGAGAGAAAATATTTTATTAAATAATTAATTTTAATTGTTTAAGGAATGGTGTATTTAAAACGGAAGTTTCGAAAATGAGGTTTTTTGAGGTGTTTTTATACGTCGAGTCGTATTTTTAAACGGTATTCGATTTTCAACGAAAATATGAACTTTTTGAGAACTCGGCTATTAATTTCACAACCTTTTCTAAACAAAATATTTTCAATATTAGCTAATGGGCTAAATGGGCCTATTATACTATGATTAATGGGCCTAAGCTTGCACACATGTTTTATATTAAACTTTAAGCTCTAAACCCTAACCTAAAAATTATAAAACTCACGTCCCCTCACCCCTAAGCATACTAGTACTCTCCCCTCCCCCTTGAAACATGCACAAACGAGATTTGGAGAAGGCAACTCACGAAAGCTTTAGGAAAAATTCAGCAAGAGATCCTCTCCGTCGACGTCTCTCGAATCGCCAAGCTGTTTTCATGCGTAATAAACGCAAAAGGCACGCCTTAACTATAGAACCCGTTAAATCAGGCCACGTACAAGCCTTGCATAATTACTATTATTTAAATTAAAATGATTTTTTTTGCATGAGGATTTAAATTCTTTTCTTTAAATTTAATTATTTTATGCAGTAGTTTAGTTGTTATCTTTTCGGTTAAATAAGCGAGGCCGGACGGGAGTTGGAATAATGAGATAAATTTTGATAACGAGAAAATATTCCTAGACTTAATTTAAGATAAAGAATAATTTATTTTAATGTAAAAGAATGTTTAGGTATTTAATTAATTAATTGAAGTTAGTAGTAAATAAGTTCCTTTATGTCCAATAATTTAATTAAAAGCCTAAATTAAAATATGTGACCAATTGAGATAAGTTAATCTAGACTTATTTTATTTAATAAATTATAAATTTACATGTTAGTAATTTACTTTAAGGAATTTGCCATGCATGCAAGATAATTACTAAACTAATTAATTACTTAATTCACTAAAATACTTAATAGGTAGATAAAAATTTAAAGATTTAAAATATAATATTTAAGCAATTTTTCCTCCAATTATAAGCTAGAATTCGGCCACCTCTTGTAGAGTTTAATTGGGGATTGACAACTCACCACTTGATTCACTTCCTTAATCTTTTTGGTAGATAATTCCCCTACCTTTTAATCACCAATAATTAAACATTTAAACAATATTTCTACCTTGCACCTAGACTAGAATTCGGCCACCCCATCTCCAATATCTCCCTCAAATCAAATAATATCAAATCATTCCTTATCTCTCAAACACTAAGATAGAAAAGATTTTATCTTGCCATTCAATCTCCCATTAAATTGATAACCTTCCCATTCATTCTTAGACATTTCCCTCACCCCATATTCTCGAAAACTCTGAACATTTCAGCAAGAAAAATCGTGAGGTGCTTGAGAGAAAATAAGAGAGAAAAACACGTAAGAAAAGAGGACTCTGTCTCCGCCGCGCCGCGTTGTCATATTGGTTTGTTTTCTTTCAAAACAAATCCAAGGCATGTGTATATTTTCCCTTGCTCTTCAATCAAGTCATAATATGATTTTTAAACATCACATGATCATGATTTTATAGGCAAAAACCGAAATTCATGACAGCTTTTTTTGAAAATATGTACAGAATTTTTTGGCTCCCACATGCACTTCACGGTTTGGCTTGTTTTTGATGATTTCAGGGTGTGGCTCGATCCTAGGATCCCACGGATGCATCTAGACATGTACTAGGGCATGTTAGGGTCATGTAAGTCCATTGGTTCCAGCCCCTTCACGCTGGAGAAGGAGATTTGACAGCAACTCTCCTAATGACAAATTATGAGTTTCGAAATTCTTGTTTTCGGCTTGTACAAGGAGGTTCGAATCTTGGTTGGCTTTTGGGCCTGTAACCATGGTTGGAACCCTTCCTTGACATGTTAAGGACGTGACCAAGATGCCCTTTCATGGCTTGGTTCACGTTCCCAACAGTTTTTAATATAAAACAAGAACAGCCCCTTCGGTTTTTTAAAATTCTGGTTATGGTCGAGTGTGTGGAGTTTCGGTTTTATGGTGTCAAGTGGGTTGTGGTTGGCTTCTAGCCCTTAGCCATGACTCATGCAACACCTTAGCATGTCTAGCATGGACCATGGTTAACCTCATAGCCATTGGATCCTTCATTTGAAAGAAAACAAGCAAGACGTCCCACGCGTGCAGTTTGGTTCTCGGTTGGAAGCGTGGTGATGTTTCTGGTGTTGCTTGGATTGTGGCTGGCCTAGGGCTCTTAGCCATGGTTCAAGCCACACCTTGGGGTATTGGGAAG
>NC_134559.1:692795-711531 GCF_025594145.1 Primulina tabacum
TAAATTTTTATGGAATTTTATGATGAAACGTTAACATTAAAAGACATGTTGCATGCTTGGTTTAAAAGAAAAATGTTATATGCATGTTTAATTTTATATGTGATAAAAATGCGAAATTTTAAAGGAAGTGAAGTAATTGTAACTAATATGATGATACGATGTTATGTTAATACTTAGGTCAAGACTCAGTTGACCAGTGATAGTTTCGCTGATGTCCCCGCCGCCCAGTACTGTGGTTACATGTAGATGGATCCATCGCCCCAATACAAATACGAAAGTCATAATTAACAATCTGAATTCAACGAAAGGAAAATTGAATAAGTATTTGAATATGATGAATATGAATATGAATATGTTTATGATTAAGTCAATGCATGTTTATGAAAATGATATTTTACGTAAAATTATTTTCACTGTTGCATGTCCTCTGTTTATGTAGTACTTGTTATCAAGAAAATGGTTTGTTGAGTCCTTAGACTCACTAGGTGTGATTGATGCAGGTGATTATGATAATAATGATAATGGAAGTCTTGATAGTTGATCTGACTGGACTGAAAGTGCACATAACCCGAGGGCCAGCGCTAGATTTTCCGCACTAGACTAATTTATGATTTATGATTATAAGTAGATGTTAAAGATATTTTTATGACTTTTATTATGATTTTGAGTGATTTTTGAGCGGTTGTTAGTTTTAGCAATTTTTCTAAGTTAGGGTTTGCAAACGATTGACGATTTTATGATTTAAACTTTTTCTTTTTATTTTCAAATATAGTTGGTTGTTTATTATTTTAAAAAAAATGGTGTCAAAAATATTTTATGCATGTGTAGGAGTATTTCGGCCTATTCATATGAGGATAAAAAAAATATTCTAGTACGTTTTAAGAAAACGACTAGTGGACGTTTCATACTTCCTCAATAGTTGAAGTTGAACATGATCCCCAACAGCCAGTAGTTGAAGTACACGAACCTAGAAGGTCTCATAGGATTATTAAACCACCTGCTAGATATACGCTTCTTTATGAACAAGGCCATGCTGAGCCTTGTGTTGGATGTGATCTAATGAACTTTAAAAAAGCAATATCTGATACTGATTCATCCAAATGGCTTGAAGCCATGCAGTCTGAGATGGATTCTATGTATTCAAACCAAGTCTTAAAATTAGTGAATCCACCTGAGTGAATCGTTCCCATAGGATGCAAATGGATCTACAAAAGAAATCTTGGGGTGGATGGGAGGGTATTGACCTTCAAAGCAAGACTGGAAGCAAAAGGTTATACTCAAATGCAAGGAATTGACTATGAGGAGACTTTTTCACCAGTAGCTATGTTTAAATCCATTAGAATACTACTATCCATAGCAGCATGATATGACTATGAGATATGGAAACTTGATGTAAAGACGGCATTCGTCAATGGAGACATTAAAGAAGATATTTATATATCTCAACCTGAGGGATACACATCAGTAGGAAGTGAGAATAAGGTATGCAAACTTCAGAGATCAATATATGGTCTCAAGCAGGAGTCCAGAAGTTAGAACCTCAGAATTGAAAACACTATCAATGAATTTGGTTTTGCCATGAATCCTAAGGAACCATGTGTGTAAAAAAAGTTAGTGGAAGTGCAGTGACATTCCTAATACTTTATGTTGATGATATCCTACTCATTGGAAATGATGTAGGATAAATGCAATCAACTAAAGTATGGTTAACAAGTAAATTCTCCATCAAAGACATGGATGAAGCATCCTATGTATTGGAAATACAAATCTATAGAGATAGATCAAAGAGGATGATGGGGCTCACCCAAGCGACTTATATCGATACCATTCTGAAAAGATTCTCTATGGAAGAGTCCAAGAGAGGATACTTACCAATGTGTCACGATGTTACTCTACCTAAAGCAATGTGTCCCAAGAATGATGAACAGATAGAGATGATAAACTTATTTCATATGCATCTTCCATTGGTAGTACAATGTATGGTATGATATCTACGCGCTCTGATGTTGCTTACGCTCTAAGTGTTACAAGCAGATATTAGACAAACCCTGGTCCAATACATTGGAAGGCCGTGAAAGATATTCTTAAGTACGTGAGGACTAAAAACTTGTTCATGGTCTATAGGGATGGAGAATTAAAATTGGAAGGCTACACTGATTCTAGCTTCCAAAGTGATTCGAAATCGACCTCTGGTTATGTATTCATGCTCAATGGTGTTGTTGTCTCTTGGAAGAGTTCCAAACAAGACACCGTTGCGGATTCCACCACTAAAGCTGAATATATATGCTGCATCTGCTACAACAAAAAAGGTAGTTTGGATAAGGAATTTTTCCAAGATTTGGACATTATTCCTAATGGAGTTGATCCAGTCCCGGTATACTCCGACAACACTAGTTCAGTCGCACAAGCAAAAGAACCAAGGTCTCATCAGCGATCCAAACATATACTGAGGAAATTCCACATCATCTGAGAGATTGTGGAAAGAGGAGATATATCAGTTGAAAGAGTCACCTCTACAGATAACGTTGCTGATCCACTTACAAAGCCTTTGAGAGGACCATTGTTTGAGAAGCATTGCGAAGCAATGTGATTAAAGTTTATGAGTAGTTGTCTCTAAGGCAAGTGAGAGAATGCTAGAGTACATGCCCTGCAAGCCAACGATTGGCTAAGAAATTTATTGACTCAAGCGTAATAAACAATCTTTATTTTAATATAATTTAACTTTTCTTGGTATATAGATAAAGTACTTAATAATACTTTAATACAAATAAATCGTAATTCGATATTGAAACTCATTTGTAAATAATGTATATTCTAAATTTGTTCCTAGTCGATTCAGAAGCTTAAAATAAGGATAAAGGCCGCTTGAGTTTGAGACTAACATCTGTGATCTTGTGTACCGTGTTTAGTGGTAAGGGCATAGAGATGTCCGATCGTGCAGATGAGTAATCATACGATGATTGTATCAAACAACCCTCCCCCGTACTTTCCAAGTGGTTATCATTCATCGAGAGGAAAAATATGTGGTTGTGATTGTACATGATTAGTCCTTACGACCCGACATAACACTGAGGCTCTACATATTAGGATTGTACTTTGACTCGTTTATCGACTCCGCGAGGGTCACCAGGTGGCGAGATTGGGTGCAATTGCAACATGTGTAGGAGCCAGTGCATTGTACTTGGGAATTCACCCATCACCTATGAGTGTAGATATCCTATGTGATCTAACGAAATAATAGTGCATGAATTATCTGGCTAGAGTGTGAGATGTACATTAGGAAAAGAGTTCTCTAGTTGTACATACGATGACACTATGAATATTTCATGGTTTTATCACATAGCTATCGAATTAATATGCAACCCTCGATGAACTAATGGTTGTAGAAACGATATGGATATATAAGATGAAGGAACCGTACTGGACGTTAATCTTAACTGAAAGGGAATCATGGGGCGATGCTACTAGACACTCTTACCATGATTCGATGGGTTTAATCAGAAATTAGTTTTTGAAATTCTCATGAACAAATTTTGGTACATGAAATGGGGCAAATTAGGGTAAGCCCGAATAAAAGAAAATGTCCTGAATCGCAAAGAATTGTGATTTCACGGCTATCTCTATCCTTGAACCATTGATGGTCACACAAGCACTGAATCACTTGTTCACGCTGAGATAATAAATTCAATGAGTTGAATTTATAAGAAACAAGTTTTATATAATCAATCGATAAGCCTATAAATAAAGTTTATAAAAGCTTATAGAAATTTTAGGAGCATGACTGCTAAAACAATCAAAGGGAGTGCACCTGTCTTATTTATACATTAGTGATCTCGAAATAAAGTGTGCGTCATAATAACAAACAAGTTGAAATTGTTACATCGATAATATTTGATCGACGATCGAGATTATGATGAGATTAATGTAATGCGAGCATGTATTATGGTCTTCTAAGAGTATATGCCCATCATGAAATTTATTAAAGTTCAAATGTTCTTTAATAATAAATTATACTAGTACACCGATGCACGCGTTGCGTGCTTGTATAATATTTTTTATAATTCATTTAATTTATATTTAAATGAGGATCAAAATATAATTATAAGAAATAATTATGGACTACATTGTAATATTGATATATAAATTAAAAAATAAAAGTATAAAAAAATGACCTTCATAAGAATTGAAGCTACAACCTAAACCCCATGAAACAATGACTCTATCCGCTGAACTACATATAACTTACATTAAAATTTTAACATTTTATTAATATATAATTATTAAAACAGACCATGACACCAAAGTTAGTTACTCTAAGTGCCCCAAACTTAATAAAATAGTATAGATTTTACTGAATTCAAATATAGCCCATTAGGTTTTTATTAAATATAGAATTGATTTATGTAATATGGAAATATTCACGATACCATAATTTTAAAAAACTTGTACACAAAGAAAAATAATATTGATGCATGATATTGTCACAAATAAATGCATTATTCGAGATTGGTTTGATATGACATGTAATTAGAATCTATAATTAACTTAATTAATCTAATTAAGTAAATGATGGATTAGAAATATAATAAGGAATTTATTATTCTTATAAAAAAAACATGCATTCGGTGGGAATTTGAAAGACGAAACAATAATTTCAGCTCTCAAAGAAAATCCTCTCCCACATTCTCTCAAAATTCGGCCACTCCAAGTTTGAGGGTTGTGTCGGTTTTTAGTGCTCTATTTTTACGCAAAATATATTCTATTTTTCTAGTGCAATTTAGAAGATGAATAAATATTCTAATCGTGGACCGAATTAGTAGATCGAATAAAGTTCGTAGGGAAATATAACAAGAGCTATATCTGCTAATACCGGAGTAGTAGTTGGAGCCAAGTGAAAATTATTCACTAAAAGTATATACTAAACATCCTATGTATGTTTATTTAATTTAAACCATACGAGTATAAAAAAAAATTTTGAATGTAGAGATGGGAATATCTGAGTTGAGACGTAGAGATGGTAGGGAGGCGAGGGAGTAGAAGAGTTAACTCAGCGTCATCGCGTCCTCAGAGGGGACCCGAACAGTCTCATGCTGAAGCGAGGTAGAAACAACCCCATCAGAAGACAAGAACTGAACAACCTCGTCAAGAGACCAGGGTCGAGCAACCCCGTCCTAATGAAAATGTGGGGAACTTGACCCTGGAGCAGTTGGGTCAATTTATCACTCGGACAGTTGATGAGGCTATGAGGAGGAACCAAGAATCTGTGTTCATTGAAGAGCAGGCCACTCGCCAGGAGCGAGAGGAAAATGTTGAGGGCCAGCAGAGCAGAATTGGAAAGACCCAGCCCCTCCCAAGCGAAGGGAATGCAGAGATTGGAGAGATGTGGAAGGAAATACGGATGTAGAGACAACAAGTGGGAAGCAGAGCGCCAGCCCCCAAGAGAGGAAGTCCTTTTTCGCTTGCCATTCTAGAAGAAGGACTTCCCCCGAGTTTCCAACAACCGAATGTTGGAGAATATGATGGACATACCGACCCCGAAGAGCATTTGGGGAGATTTGAGAATGCGGCTTTGTTGCATCAGTACACAGATGGAGTGAAATGCCGGGTGTTCTTGGGCACGTTGGTGAGGTCAGCCCAGCAGTGGTTTAACACCTTGCAGCCTAACTCCATATGTTCCTTTGAGGACTTTTCAGTCGCTTTCTTGCACAGATTTGCCAGTAGTAAGCGACATCAGAAAAATTATTTGAGCTTGTTCGTGATGAAACAGCAAGAGGCCGAGACTTTGCGAGAATTTGTCCAGCGTTTTAACAATGCGGCATTGGAGATACCAGCGGCTACCCCGGACATCATGATAAGTGCTTTCGCCCAAGGCCTGAGAGGAGGGGAGTTTTTTAAGTCGCTGGTCAAGAAGCCTCCGTCGAGCTACGATGATCTGTTGGCTCGAGCTGAGAAGTATGTAAACTTGGAAGATGCTCAACGGTACAAAAGGATGGAGAATCGGCCCGGAGGAAGCAGAGCTGAGGGAGCGGAGAAAGGGGGAAGGAAGAGGGGTGCGGGGGAAAGAGAGGAGGACAGAAATAGAAATAGAGGACCATTCTCGTCACATGTTCCTCTTAATAGGAATCGTGATAAAGTAATGGAGGTGAGGGAGTCAGAGGGAAGGTGGGAGAAGTCGCAGAGAGCGGAGGGCGGAGTTAGGATGCCTCCAGTGGACAGAAGAGAGGGATCCTCGTCCGGGGACTGACCAAAACCTCGCACGTCTCCTAGACGGGGTCGAGGTCCTCCTTGGATCAACCGGAGGGTAGGAGAGCCGAGAAGAGAAGGGCGGGGTCAGGATGCTCCTCGAGGACCTATTGAGCCGAGGAGAAGAGCAGACGAAGATAACCACCCCACGAGAGGAATGATTCACATGATCTCGGGGGGTGCTACTGATGGAGACTCTGGGCGAGCCCGGAAAGCGCACGGAAAGAGGTTGGAGAATTTTGAAATATCAAGGGGTGCAGACTTACCCCAAGATCCTGTCATCAGCTTCGGGCCGGAGGACCTTCGAGGCATCGCGGCCCCTCATAACGATGCCCTGGTGGTGACGGCCACCATTGCTAACTACGATGTGGCAAGGATATTCATTGATAATGGGAGCTCTGTAAATATATTGTTTAAGAGAACGTTGGATCAGATGAAAGTCGAAGGATTCGAGTTTGATCCAGTCTCCACTCCTCTATATGGGTTCGCAGGCCATGCCATTCCGCCGCTGGGTCAGATTACTCTTCCCTTATCTTTGGGACGTGACTCTCGCGGGTAACAAAGATGATAACATTTACCGTGGTAGATACCCCCTCGTCGTTTAATGGAATCCTGGGGCGGCCAGCCTTAAAGGATTTCAGAGCCGTGGCTTCCACGTATTATCAGAAGTTGAAATTTCCTGTGGGAAAGGAGGTGGGAGTCTTGTGTGGAGACCAGAAAGTTGCACGAAGATGTTATGAAGGAATAGTGAAAGAAGAGGGGAAGAGGGCTCGTGTGGAGGTCAATATGATTAGAAGAGGGCAAAGCGGGTTTCCCGTGGTAGTGAGGGAGGTTCATGAGGTGATGGATGAAAAGCCGGATATTGTGACATTGGGGCCCGATGAGAAGACTCTCAGAATGGCCCCTGACCTTGACCCAAAAGTCAGGGATGAACTCATTATTTGTTTACAAGCTAATCTCAACGGATTCGCTTGGTCAACCCAAGAGCTCACAGGGACGAGCCCAGATGTAGCAGAGCACCGATTGAACATCTTACCGAACTCTCGTCCCGTAAAGCAGAAGAAGAGACATTTCGGGCCTGAGAAAGATATGGCTATAAAAAAAGAAGTGAGGGAATTGCTCAATGCTGGGCACATTCGAGAGGTGCAGTTTCCTACTTGGCTCTCGAATGTCGTTCTTGTTCCGAAGAGTTCAGGGAAATGGAGGATGTGTGTGGATTTCAGAGACCTCAATAAGGCATGCCCTAAAGATTGTTATCCTCTACCTCGGATAAATCAGTTGGTGGACTCCACAGCGGGACATCAATATTTATGTATGTTGGATGCTTATCAGGGATATCATCAAATTCCCTTGGCTGTGGAGGATCAGGATAAAGTGAGTTTCATCACCTCTGAAGGAACTTTCTGCTACGTGGTCATGCCCTTTGGACTCAAAAATGCCGGAGCCACGTATCAGCGATTGATGGATAGAGTCTTTTCTGAACAGGTAGGAAGGAATGTCGAAGTGTATGTAGACGACATCATGGTAAAATCAAAAGACTCATCCCAGCTTGTACCTGATTTTGTGGAAACCTTTGCAACCCTCAAATCCTACGGGCTGAAGTTGAATCCTCAGAAGTGTATCTTCGGGGTGAGGAGTGGAAAGTTTTTGGGTTATATGGTGACAGAAAGAGGGATCGAGGCCAACCCCGAGAAAGTCCAAGCTATCCAAGATATGGTCTCTCCTCTGGGACCCAAAGATGTTCAACAGTTGACAGGGAGGATCGCTGCTCTGGCACGTTTTATCTCGAGGTCCGCTCACAGAAGTTTACCATTCTTCCGGACCTTGCGCAAGGCGAAAAAATTTGAATGGGGTCCGGATTGCGAGAAGGCTTTTACCGAGTTGAAGGAGTATCTTGCTGAGCTTCCTGTCCTGGCCAAACCGGCAGCAGGCGATCCTTTGTGGGTATATTTATCTGCCACTGAAGGAGCTGTGAGCTCGGTCCTAGTCAAGTCAGAAGGATCAGTTCAGCAGCCAGTTTACTACGTTTCGCATGCACTCAAAGGGGCAGAAATCAGGTATTCAGGGTTGGAAAAGTTGGCTTTGGCTTTGGTGATGACAACGAGGCGCTTGAGACCCTACTTCCTATCTCATCCAATTGTGGTGCTAACTAACAGTCCATTGGGTAGAATCCTCACTCATTCTGATATATCCGGCCGCCTGGTTAAGTGGACTACGGAGTTGGGAGAATATGATATCTAGTATGAGCCGAGAACAGCTATTAAAGCACAAGCCTTAGCCGATTTTCTGGCTGAGACTGTTCATAAGGAGAATGAAGACACTTGGAAGGTGTATGTGGATGGTTCCTCGTCGAAGGATGGAAGTGGGGTGGGAGTAGTACTAATTTCACCAGCTGGGGAGGAAGTGAAGTTGGCTGTAAGGTTGGACTTTCGAGCCTCCAATAATGAGGCAGAGTATGAGGCTGTGTTGGCCGGACTTCGAGCAGCCAGAAATGTGGGAGCTACCCGGGTACTTATTTTTTCTGACTCGCAGTTGGTAGCACAACAGATGAAGGGGATGTATGAAGTGAAAGATGAGAAACTTATTGAGTATGCTCGAGAAGTGGACAGAGTTAAAGAGAAATTCACGGAGATTACATTTGAACAGATCCCCAGGAAAGAAAATGAAAAGGCGGACGCTCTAGCCAAAATGGCTGGAGCAATGGAAAGTTGGAAGAATAGAGATGTGGTATTTCAAATCGAACTCACACCTCACACGAGTTCACCTGCAGTTGAGCAAGATGAAGAGGATTGGAGGACTGACGTAATTGATTACTTGAAAGAGGGAAAGCTTCCTGATAACCCTCGCGAAGCTCGTAAGTTGAAGATAAAATGTTCACGCTATGTAATGGTTGGGGACGTGTTGTTTAGAACGTCTTTTGCAGGGCCACTTCTTCGGTGCTTAAGTTACAAAGAGGCTGATTATGTGCTCCGAGAAGTTCACGAGGGGTGTTGTGGAAATCATTTAGGGGCTTATGCATTAGCAAGAAAAGTACTGCTCGCCGGTTATTCTTGTCCCTCAGTGCTGCATGATGCTCAAGAGTTGGTAATGTCTTGTGATAGTTGTCAACGTCATGCGCGGTTGAATCACCGGCCGGCCGCGATGATGAAGGCTGTCACGGCCGCCTGTCCCTTTGACCAGTGGGGAATGGATATCGTGGGACCTTTTCCTATAGCTCCTGCTCAGAAAAAATTCCTACTGGTAGCAGTTGATTATTTTTTAAAGTGGGTGGAAGCAGAGCCTTTGGCCAGAATCACTGAGAACGACGTCCTGAAATTCTTGTGGAAGAGTATAGTATGCAGGTACGGGGTACCTAGGAGGCTGATATCCGATAAAGGGAGACAGTTCCAAGGGGCCAACAAGTCTTTACCTCTGTAGCTTACCCGCAGAGTAATGGCCAGGTGGAGGTGACTAATCGGACGCTGGTACAGGGTCTGAAAGTTCGACTGGGCAAAGCCAAAGGCAATTGGGTGGATGAGCTACCAAGTGTCTTATGGGCATACCGAACCACTCCGAGAGAGGGAACCAAAGAAACTCCTTTCAGTTTGGTCTACGGTAATGAAGCAGTGCTCCCGGCTGAGATCGGGTTGGAATCGGCAAGGGTGATGTTTTATGACGAGGACAATGGGGCGAGACGCGCTACTGACCTTGATCTTTTGGAAGGAAAGAGGGAGGCTGCCAGCATTCAATTGGAAGCTTATAAGAACCGCATTGCACAGTCTTATAATCGGAGAGTCGTGCAAAGAAACCTTCAGGTGGGTGATTTGGTCCTGAAGAAGGTGCCAGAAGAGCAGAGGGGAAAATTGGACCCAAAGTGGGAGGGTCCCTTCAAGGTGGTCGAGAAGTTGAGCTCTGGAGCCTATTACTTAGAGAATGCGCAAGGCAAAGCTTTGAAGAGGCCTTGGAATGCTTATCACCTTAGGAAGTATTATTCTTGATTCTGTCATTGATGTATTTTATTTCCTGAATTTTCTTGTGTAATCCATCGGAATTCAATAAAATCAAGTTCTTCCTTTTAGTTCATGAATGCTGTGGTATCGTGAGAGTGATAAAATGATTTTATTTTCCTACTAAGGTATCGCCTAGTAGAGGAGCGGCGTGAAAAATTTTATTTTCTTACTAAGGCATCGCTTAGTAGAGGAACAGCGTGAAAAATTTTATTTTCCTACTAAGGCATCGCCTAGTAGAGGAGCAGAGGGTGGAAGTGATACATTTTTATTTTCCTGCTAAGGTATGACCTAGCAGAGGAGTTAGAAGGTGATGGTGTTGATTTCTATTTTCCTGCTAGGGTGTCACCTAGCAGA
Organism: Primulina tabacum; assembly: GCF_025594145.1. Lineage (NCBI taxonomy): Eukaryota > Viridiplantae > Streptophyta > Magnoliopsida > Lamiales > Gesneriaceae > Primulina > Primulina tabacum. The sequence goes on from NC_134559.1 coordinate 703,382, forward strand.
GGAGTTAGAGGGTGATGGTGTTGATTTCTATTTTCCTGCAAAGGTGTCACCTAGCAGAGGAGTTAGAGGGTGATGGTGTTGATTTCTATTTTCCTGCTAAGGCATCGCCTAGTAGAGGAGTAGAGGGTGATAGTGTTAATTTCTATTTTCCTTCTAAGGTGTGACCTAGCAGAGGAGTTAGAGGGTGATGTTGTTGATTTCTATTTTCCTGCTAAGGTGTCACCTAGCAGAGGAGTTAAAGAGTGATGGTGTTGATTTCTATTTTCCTGCTAAGGCATCGCCTAGTAGAGGAGTAGAGGGTGATGGTGTTAATTTCTATTTTCCTACTAAGGCATCGCCTAGCAGAAGAGTTAGAGGGGGGAGGTAGTTGATTTTTATTTTCCTGCTAAGGTATGACCTAGCAGAGGAGTTAGAGGGTGATGGTGTTGATTTCTATTTTCCTGCTAAGGTATGACCTAGCAGAAGAGTTAGAGGGTGATGGTGTTGATTTCTATTTTCCTGCTAAGGTGTCACCTAGCAGAGGAGTTAGAGGGTGATGGTGTTGATTTCTATTTTCCTGCTAATGCATCGCCTAGTAGAGGAGTAGAGGGTGATGGTGTTAATTTCTATTTTTTTACTAAGGCATCGCCTAGTAGAGGAGCAGAGGGTGGAGGTGGTACATTTCTATTTTACTGCTAAGGTGTCACCTAGTAGATGAGTTAGAGGGTGGAGATGGTGAATTTCTATTTTCCTGCTAAGGTGTCACCTAGCAGAGGAGTTAGAGGGGGGAGGTGGTTGATTTTTATTTTCCTGCTAAGGTATGACCTAGCAGAGGAGTTAGAGGGTGATGGTGTTGATTTCTATTTTCCTGCTAAGGTGTCACCTAGCAGAGGAGTTAGAGGGTGATGGTGTTGATTTCTATTTTCCTGCTAAGGTGTCACCTAGCAGAGGAGTTAGAGGGTGGAGATGGTGAATTTCTATTTTCCTGCTAAGGTGTCACCTAGCAGAGGAGTTAGAGGGGGGAGGTGGTTGATTTTTATTTTCCTGCTAAGTTATGACCTAGCAGAGGAGTTAGAGGGTGATGCTGCTGATTTCTATTTTCCTGCTAAGGTGTCACCTAGCAGAGGACTTAGAGGGTGATGGTGTTGATTTCTATTTTCATGCTATGGTGTCACCTAGCAGAGGAGTTAAAGGGTGGAGATGGTGAATTTCTATTTTCCTGTCACCGAGCAGAGGAGTTAGCAGGGGAAGGTGGTTGATTTTTATTTTTCTACTAAGGTGTCACCTTGTAGGGGAGTTAGATGGTGGTGACGTTGAATTGTTATCTTCCTGTTAGAACATCGTCTAGTAGAAGAGAAGGAGAGTTGGATATTTTAATAGCCCTTGTGTTTTAATAACATCAAAGATAAACTCATGAGAAGCAATAAATTGAAATGCAAAATACTCAAGTTTGCATAGAACGAGTTTCATACATGCCAAAAGTGCGCAAAAGGAAATAACCAAGTGTAGATATCGCAAAAGTCGCATAATCCTACGAAAAATAAAGCAGTGCAGAAAATAACATAAATAAAGGGAGCTCGGTCTAAGAATCGGGGGGAAGACTCGATATGAAGCCCTTAAGGTCGATGAAGTCAGTAGGGGCGCCTGGCGGAGGATAACCCTGAGCCTTGAAGAGGCCGACTGCACCCTCGAAACCCACCCCCAGGTAGTGAAAAGCTTTCGGGCCACAGATCTCGACAAATTCTTCGGATTTGAGAAATTCCTCTTTGAAGGAGGAAGCTTCTGCAGCGTGTCGCACCTTGCCATCTTCGAGCTCAGCCTGTGAATTCTTTAAATCTATCTTTAACTTCTGGATCTCTTTAGCTTGGTCCTCTGTCAGTCGCTGGAGCTCGTGTTTCTCTTTAAGAAGCTCGTCACCTCGAGCTTGGGACTCCGAAAGCTCCTTAGCGTGTGTCGCTTTCATCTAATCGATAGTAGCTTGGAGCTGTTCACGACATGCCCTCGCGCAAGTCTTGGCAGGCAGTAGATCGAGTGGCGTTGGCACGCTCCACCAACTCCCCTATGTACATCATGCCCTGGATAAATAGACAAGAGTGAAAAGATGACAAGAAAATCATACATGTATTGGACATTAATCTAGAGAATAGAAAGAGAAATATACCTCAGTGATGCTGCTGCATGTCCGGCGAGTGAGGTCAGACCACCCCAGTGAATTAATGAACGCTGCATCCGCTTCGGAAGGAAGCTGATACATTATCTTCTGAGCTAGCTGAGTAGGACCCCGCCCCACAATGGCTGTATCTGATGTGTATAGAGGATGTACCCCTGATGCAGGGGGAGGCTCCTCATCCGACCCTGACCTTTCTGGAGAAGAGACCGACACGACTGAGATCTCAGAAATCTTGCGCTTACCAGAATGCGGGACTGACGGGCTAGGATCAGTGGATGCATTTTGCTTGCCAGACGGACGAGGAGACTTGGCACGAGGAGGGGGAGAGGAGGCTCGCTTTGGGGCGGAGGAGGAGGAGCCTGTCTTCTTCTTCTTCACGGCAGTAGGGGAGCTAGCAGGCCTCTTCGCAGTGGTAGAGCAGGAATCTATTTTCTTTTTCTCAGTAACAGAACAATCTCCCTTTGTGCCCGTCGCGACTGCCGGAAAAAGTGACTTCTGGGGTGCTGATGAGGAACCCTCGGCCTTCTTCTTGGAAAGCTCACGGAGAAATAGAGCGTTCATGACTCTAGTACCTGCAAGTAGAGACAACGAACCGAATAAGAATTTTATCAAGTAACTTAATAAACAAAAGAAAAAACAAGAAGTATGAAAAAACGAGAGTATCTACCAGCATTCTCCTTTAGCTTAATTTTCGCGGGACTTATCCCGGCGTGACATAGGAGATCTTCTGATAGAAGTTTGGGAATGTTAAAGCATCGATCTCCTAGTACACTCATTATCTTCAGATACTCCTTATCTTTCTTATAACTCTTGGAAAATTTGGGTTTAGTGAAAGCAGGGCACCAATCGGTAGAGCAAGTCAATTCCTTGGGTGGCTGTACGAAGAAAAAGTATTTTTTTCAGTCCTTCACATGACTGGGGGGCCCATCGAAAAGTTTGTGGCTAGACCGGGAGGTTACATAAAAAGGTCCATCTTTTGATCTGGACAGAACTAAGAAGTAAGAGAAGGTGGTGCAATTTAGAGGGAGATCTAAGGCCCCGAATAACACGACGAAACAACTTATTAAACGAAAAGCATTGGGCGTGAGTAAACCTAAATGCACCTGGTAGTACTTGCTTAATTCTTGGCAGAAATCGCACAAATGGAAACGGAGACCTGCATCAAAGTGATGCTGAAAGAAGGTATAATAGCCCTTAGGGGCTAGATCGGGCCGGTCCTCTGGGCTAGGAATGATAATCTGGTGCGAGGAAGGAATGTGCCATAAAGTTCTAAGTTTTGGCTCGCTAACGGAAGGGATGTGGGATGACAAATGACCATACCACAAGTTGTCTGCGTTAGATATGTTCATCTGTTGGGTCACGTGACGAACTTCCTTACCCGGACGACTATGAGTGGTGACTTCCTCCTCAGGAGGATCAATGGTAAAATCAGGATCGGCTAGGGAAATCTTACTCTGGCTAGACTCGCTGGACCTGCTAGATCTGCTGGACTCACTAGACTCGCTAAACCCCTCAGAACCACTCGAAGAACTAAACTCGGAATCGGAATCGGAAGAAGACATAAGTGCTAAGGATAATCAAACAGGAAGAGGAGAGAACTGACCCGGATGAGGCAGGGGAAAATACTCAAAGCACTAGAATCGCAAGAATGGCCGAGCGAGGTGCGTTACGGCGCGTGAGGGCTGGCGTGCAAGTGCGAGGGGCGAGCTGGTGCTCGGGTGCGGGGCGAGCTGGTGTTCGGGTGATGGGCGAGCGTGTGACGCTCAGGCGCGCGGCGGGCAGACGCTCGGCTGGAGAGGGCGAGAGCGGCAGGCGAGGGGCGAGCTGGTGCTCGGGTGATGGGCGAGCGTGTGATGCTCGGGCGCGCTGGCGGGCAGACGCTCGGCTGGAGAGGGTGAGAGCGACAGGCGAGGGACGAGCGGGTGCTCGGGTGCTGGGCGAGCGTGGGACGCTCGGCGCACGAGCGAGCGTGGCACGGCGTGGCCAGCTCGTGACAGGGGCGAGCGTGGCACGGTGGGGCGAGCTCGTGGCAGGGGCGAGCGTGCGGCCGGGCGAGCTCGTGGCAGGGTATGTGCACGGAAGGGGCGAGGCGCTCGGGCGAGCGTGACAGGAGCGAGCGAGACGCTCGGGCAGCAGGGGCGAGCGTGCGGCTTGGCGAGCTCGTGGCAGGGGCGAGGGTGCGGCCGAGCGAGCTCGTGGCAGGGTATGTGCACGGAAGGGGCGAGGCGCTCGGGCGAGCATGACAGGAGCGAGCGAGACGCTCGGGCAGCAAGGCGAGCGTGATGCGCGAGGGGGCGAGCACTTCGGCAGGGCACTCGGGCGAGAGGTGCGCACAAGAGCAAATGCACGCCGGGTGAGCGCCTCGGCAGGGCGAGCATGTAGCTGGCTTGGGCGGGATGCTCAAGCGCTGGGCGAGGCGAAAGGTGAGTTGCGCCCGGCGGGGCGAGCGTAGGCAAGGCGCTCGACGAGAGGCGAGCTTGGAAGGAGGCGAACTCGGGGCTGGGCGTTGGCTAGGCGAGCGTGGCGCTCGGGCGGACGGGGTAGAGGCAAGGTGGCGAGGCGAGGCGTTGGCTAGGGCAGGGAGTTGGGCGGTGGCTCGAGCATGCGCTGTCGAAGAGGGTGGGTGCGCGCTGGAGTGGTGGGCGTCTGGCCGAATGTGGTGATGGGTTGCGTGAGCAGGGCGTGAGCGTGATTGAAAAGTTATGTAGGGGTGAAGCGAGAATGAAGTGGGGAAGGAGCCTATATTTATAGGGGGAGCACAAATCTTATCAAGATTGTGATTTGATTTGATATCTTTTCCTTTTAGAGCAGGATTATGATTAGATTTGCTTCCAAATCTTTGGAGACTGGCGGATGGCAGAAAAAAAAAATCTTATTGTTTTCAGCAGCGCCCTTAGCTGCTCCCCTCATATATCCTCAGTCTCTGACTTGAGCGTAGGAGGGGCTACGCCAGGACACCCTCCTGGCCCCCTCCTAACGGTCTTATTTGTGATTTCAGGCCCACGGTAATTTTGAAGCCCGTGTCTGGATTAGTGACGCTTGCGTGGATCGGACCCTAAATTTCCCGTGAGTATCAAGGCGGATGTTTTGGAATGATGGAGCTCACAATCCCAAGTCTAGCATTCCCACTCCTTATGACAATGTATACGGGATTCGTCAGATTTTGATTTAATTCTAAAGTCTAGGTAATTAGTTTGTATGACAGGAGATGACCTCAAAAGGCTGGAGCACCCTCTAATGTCACCTGAAACCGAAGATGATTCTTCTGATCCTTCCTTAAAAGTCACAGTGGTATGGCTAACCAGAATTTAGGTGGTACAAACATCTAATCTACACAATTTTCTTTTCTTGTTTTTGTTTCGGTAGATAGAATATTTTATTCTTTGGCCTATATCTTGTACACTACAAGAATAAATGCTTATGGTGACATTCATAAATATCATCATATTCAATATTTAGTGACATTTAAGTTTTAGTGACACCTCCAACAAATGCTCTCTATTCTAATGTCATCTTAAACTTCCTGACATTTTTAATGTCATTATAAGATGTTAATGACAACTTCATACGTGTTACTAATTAGTCGTATAATGACAATTTTAAATGTCAGGAAAATTCATGTTTTAAAGACTTTTATACATGCCTTGTTAATATAGTAATAATGACAAATTTATATGTCAGTTAAAATAATTTATAATGACAAATAAAAGTGTCGTGTATGTTATTTATAGTGACAATAAAAAATGTCACTAATGATAGGTTATAAGGTTAATTTAAAATATCTCATTATGTAATTTGTAATGACACTTACAAATGTTTTCTATACTAGTATATAAGGACATTGAAAATTGTCATTAATAGTTGTTTATAATGACTTGTTGATATGTCTCCATATGAGTTTTACAACGACATTTTTTATGTACATGATTTAATGTTCTATTGTGACATAAAAAATGTCATATTTTATGAAATGTCATCGACTTTCAATATTTTCATTATATAATATTCAAGGATATAGCAAATTAACATAAATACAAATAAAAAATTTTAAAATAGAAATTAAATTGCTAATCAATAATTGTCATTAATTTTGCAATCATTAATGTATAAGACGGACAAATTTGTTACCTCGAAAAACATCTATACCCCAACAAATGTACCAAATGTATTTAGTGTAAGAACTAACAAACAATTAAGTCTTGTAAAACAAAACATAAACAAACTTGTGACACATCTTCATTTTTCAACCAACCCATCTTCTTAATCAAAATCCAATATTCTTGTTACCTGCAATAAAAATTCATATATTTGTATGAATGAAATAAAATTAAAGAAGCACAAAATAAAGAGATTAAAATTTAATTCAAACTAGTAAATATCATAACAAATGATAAACTGAAAAATTATTATTTATCCAAATGCACCTAGTAGAAATCTTGCTCATTAACTGTCAACTGCAAATATAATTTATATTGGTTTAAAAAGATACTAACATGACGGCCATAACAATAAATACTAGTTAATTGAAAAGTTGAATATCATACCAAATGACAAGGCCAAGCTATCATTCCTCCAAGTGTATCCCCAACCTTTTGCAAAAGATCATATGGCCTAATCAAACTCTCTTCCCGTTCTAGGACAACTAGAACTTGTATTTTACACCAATTTGGTCCCAATGTCTGTCTTCCTACTTCGTTATTTGGATCCATGCTACGAACCACTCCTTTTGCCACAATTTTTGTCGAATCAAATAGACTTTTTATTGAGACAGAACATCCAATCTACGTGAAAGTGCAAAAGAGAAGGTTTTGATAAAAAAAATTAAAGTACAATCATCAACAACCATTATGCTAATGAGTATGTCCAGCTAGCCAGAAAGCAAAAAAGCATAAAGAAACATCCACTAAAAGAAAATCTTAATTTAACAACACGTCAAAGACAACGATTTTTTACGGTTTTTTATAAAAACCGTTGTGCTTTATCTTTTAACAACGGTTCAAGAAAAACCGTTGTCGTAGGCTCAAAAAACCCAAAACCGTTGTGGATTGACGTTTTTTTTAGAAACGACAACGGTTTTAGTGAACCGTTGAGGATTAGCGCATTTTTTGGAGAAACCACGACGGTTTTAGTTAACCGTTGTTAAAATAGCGACGGTTTAAAACATAAACCGTCGCTACATTAAAATTGTGACTGTTTTCACAAACCGTCGCCGATTTCAAATTAGCGACGGTTTTTGTCCGTCGCTATTGTAAATCGATGACGGTTTTGAAACCGTAGCTATTTTATATCGGCGACGGTTTTTTATACCGTCGCTATTGTTAATCGGCGACGGTTTTGTAACCGTAGCTATTTTAAATCGGCGACTGTTAAAAAACCATCGCTATGCGCGATGTATAAATAAAAACCGTCGCTACCGAAAACCGTCGCCAATAGCGACAGTTATACCAAAAGCCGTTGCACAATTGTCTATAAATACTCGCATTTTCGGTCCATTTCTTCCCACATCTACAATAAATTTTCCTCTCTGGTACCATTTAAGTTTCGATTTAAGGTATGTTTTTTCGTTTCAATTCTTGGTAAATTTTTATTTAAGATTATGAATTTTTGGTACAACGACGACGATTTACTAGAATTTGTTATTGAACATGTTAAAGAGAATCCTCATTTGTTGACGGATGTGGATGTTCATGAATATGCGTAAATTTTTTTTTTTACTTAAAATATTAGCGACAACTTATGATTAAACCTTCGTTAATTAGTGACGTTATTAGTCAAAACTAGCGACGGTTTAGTTTAAAACCGACGCTAATTGACGAAATTTTTGTGAAAGCGACGGTTTGTAATGAAACTGTCGCTAATTAGCGATGGTTTGTTACAAACGACGATATTACTTAAACCGTCGCTACTTATAGCAACGGTTTAGTCGAAATCCGTCGCTAATTAGCGACGGTTATTCATAATCTGTCACTAATATTTTAGACGGTTTAGCCATAATTCGTCG
>NC_134559.1:711631-751196 GCF_025594145.1 Primulina tabacum
TGGGAGAATAGGAGAGAGGAGAGCAGAGTTGGGTCCAGAGATTGTCCAGCAGGCAGTAGAGGTAGTAGTCAAGATCCGTGATAGGATGAGGACTGCTCAGAGCCGACAGAAGAGTTATGCCGATCAGCGGAGGAGAGAGTTAGAGTTTGCAGTGGGCGATCATGTCTTCGTGAGTGGCACCTATGAAGGGTGTCATGAGATTTGGAAGAAAGGGAAGCTCAGTCCGAGATTCATTGGACCGTTTGAGATCCTTGACAGAGTTGGGACGCTTGCTTATCGTGTGGCTCTTCCGCCGAATCTGGCCGGAGTACACAATGTCTTTCACGTCTCCATGCTGAGAAAGTATATGGCAAATCCTTCGCATGTGCTGAATTTCGAGCCGTTGCAGCTTACCGAACTTATCTTATGAGAGAGACCCGTGCAGATCCTAGACAGCAGGAGAAGAAGCTTCGGAACAAGTTGTTAAGCGAGTCAAAGTCAAATGGCTCAACCATTCAGAGGAGGAAGCTACGTGGGAGTCTGAGCCGGAGATGAGAGATCGATACCCGAGTTATTCGGAGTTCTAATTTCGAGGACGAAATTTCTTTTAAGGGGGGGAGGATTGTAGAACCCGTAAATCAGTAGACGTATAAGCCATGCATAATTCTAGATTTTTAAATTTAATTGACTTCATTGCATAATTATTTTAAATGCATTTGTTTGAAGTTAATTATTATTATTTCAGTTCAGTAGTTTGATTTTTAGCATTTCAGTTATTTCAGTGAGGCCGGACCGGAGTTGGAGTTTTGAGATAGAATTTAAGATTGAGAAATATTTCCAGAAGTTAATTTAGCTAGCAACTAAGTTCATTTAAGTTAGAAAGGGAGGTTTGAGGATTTAATTTAATTATTTGAGGTGATTAAGAAATGAACTCATTTAAGTTATTTAATTAAGGGGTTAGCTCACTAAATTAATTAAAGGATTAGTAAGGCTTTTAAGGGTTATTAAATTACTAGATAATCAATTTCCCCCTACCATTTATCATGCATTTTCGGCCACACCCCTAGAAGAACAAACTAGGACTTGCCAACTCACCTTTGACCCATTCTTGGTTGATTAGCATGCTAATTCTTTTAGCTATTTTTCCACCTTAATTAATTAATACTAGACCACTATCCTAACCCTTGTTTGGCATGATAAAATCGGCCACTATACTCTAGAATCACCCAGAGATCATTTGATAGCAATTCAAAATTCAAAATTCAAATGCATGAAGACTTGGTCTTGATATGATCCTTATATCTTGCACCATGCTCCTCACCCCTCATAACCACTCCATCACACTCCCTCCCCACCGAAATCAGACCCCTTTTCAGTAGAAAAAACGTGAATAATAGCTAGGGAGAAAGGGAGAAAAAATCGAGAACTAGAAAGAACAAGAGAAGCGCTCCATCCTCCGTGCCGCGTCGTCGTCGTTTTCGTTTTCTTTCGAAACGAAACCAGGCATGTCTAGATTCTTTCTAAACCTCAATCAAGTCATATTATCATTTATTTTTCAGTACATGATCATGTTTATTCAAGCAAAAACCGAGATACATGTCAAGACATTTTGAAACAACACATGCAGAATTTTTGATATTCCTTGGCAAGCTTCACGTTTTTCTTGGTTTGTGAGTTTCAGGTGATTGGTTCGACTCCAGGCTCCCAAGGCGACTCCTAGACATGTAATAGGATGCATTAGGACCATGTTGGCCTATTCATTCAGCCCCCATGCTTGCTGGAAAACCGAAATGACAGCAAGTTTCCCATAGGCGCAGATTGGTGTTCGAAATTTCAGTTTTTGTGTCAAGGGGTTTGGATCTGATCTTGGCTGCCCTAATGGATCTTAGCCATGGTTGGATCACTTCCCTAGCATGACTAAGACGTGACTAAGTCACCCTTTTGGTGGCTTGGTCCATGGTTCATCGGTTTTTAAATAATCAACAAGAACAGCCCCTTTCCCCATTCGGCTTCTTCATTGGTTCAGCATATGGTTTCGGTTTTTGGTTGCTTGGTATGGATCTTGGTTGGCCTATGTCCCATAGCCACGGTTCATACCATGCCCCTTTATGTCTAGATCGTGCCATGGTCAATCAAATGGCCACTGGAACGACGCAAGACATCGATCTAAGCAAAACACTACACACGCATGCACGTTGGCTCTCGGTTAGACCCTTCGGTTGAGTTTTGGTATGATGCAGATTGTGGCTGGCCTAGGGCCCTTAGCCATGGTTCAAATATTCCTTGGGATGGTTGTAAGAGTCTCTAATCGGTGGTTCACGCCCCAATGGCCGGTAGTCTCTAAAACAACACAAGTTACACGGGTGTGCAGCTGCTGGAAATTTACAGCAAGTTGCTGTGTCGTTTAGAAGGCTCGTTTGAGTTCTTGGTTGGCTTGTAGCCCATGGCCTTGGACTGGACAGTGCCTCATTGAGTTGGGAAGGTCATGTTTTTGACCGTTCGTGATTCGGATCATTTTTGAGGTCGTACGAGAATTTACGGTGCGATGTGCCAAATTGACTCTCGAAAGAGCGTTTCGTGTTTTGGCCTCCATTTCACCTAGATTTCGACCCTATCATTTTAGGAGCATTATTTTATGATTTTTCAGCGTATTTTAATCATGACTATACGTCAGTTCGGTGTCGGTTCAGGTTGGCTCGGAGTCATGATTAAATGCGAAGTCATTAGGCATCATAGTCGCATCTTTTGAACGTAAATTGCATAGTTGGTCAAGTTTAAGCTATTGCATATTTTTCATGGCACAGTTAGGTTGCAGCGAGCCTGGGGACGATCCAATCCAATCCAGTTGGTAAAATTTACAGGATTTTTCATTACGTCAGTTAATTATATTACGTGCATGAAAACAGAAAATGATATTTTTTTTTGAGATTTATGCGATATGGCTTGTGGTTCATTCACTATGTGGGAGTGTTATTTTATACGGTCGCCAGTGACCAATCAGTTCAGTATGGTACCACCCGGTCGCCAGTGACCGGCCAGCTCAGTTCAGTTTCAGCCTCCCCGGTAGCCAGTTACCGATCAGTTCAGCTTAGTGCAGTGGCCACAGGCGTAAAACATAATCTCGACAGAAAATTTTATCAGTTATTTCAGTACAGGCTCCAAGGAGCAAACATTTTTACTGTGATTATAGTTCAGTTATGCACGTATTATAATTGCTCAGTACAGATTATTTTCAGTTTGCCTCAGGACAGGATATGTTAACTCATATTTTAAATTCAGATTTTTTTACTCGTTACCTGCGATATATGCATGCTGAGTCTTTAGGCTCACTAGACTTGATTGTTGTAGGTACTGATGAGGCCAGGACCGAGGGCGGGGACCAGTGAGCCAGCTTGGGTCGACAGTAGTTGCACCCGAGGACCTCAGAGCAGCAGTTGTTTTTATCCCGCAAACATTTTTATCAGTCGTTGGATAATTTTTAAATTGTGATTTTTGGCAAACTTTATTTTCTTCCGTTGCAATATTTTGAAATATTGAACTTGATTCACCAGTGATTTTATGAATGAGGCCACTTAAGTTCTTTTAAAAAGAAAATTTTTAATTCTCCGCAAATTTTCAAGCAAGGAGTTTTTGGCCCTTTACAATTTGCACCTATCATGTGTATTGGTTTGATAAAAGAACTCTTGAATGAATTAGCCTGTAAACTTGCAGGCACTTATATAGAGTCTCAGGAAGCTGAAGAGACGGCAATTTGGTTACACGAATACCAAGATTCATCCCTCTTGTCCTCAGATATCACATCTCAGCACTTATTGGTTGCATTTATCGAGGGGGAACAGTCTTTTAGTCAGACTAAGATTTTATCTTTTTCCGAAAACAGATAGAATGTCTGTCCTCTTGATAAAACAACAAGTCTACTGGTTTTATCAAAGCGCTCAATTATTTCAGTACTTTAAAACTTCCAGTAGACGTTATCATAAAACGACAACTTCTCTTCTGATTATTTCAAAAGTAACCGCTTGGACAGCCCGCCCTTATCACTAAATTTCAAAATTTTAAAAAAAATCATTAGTCTATCTGACACGTTTTGAATTTTTTTATAAAATAATAACTCAACCGTAAACATATTGACACGTGTCCTTGTGTTTACAATGACGGCTGTAAATTTTCTTTTGAATATTAACTGCCTTTGTTTCTTCTATTCATTTTTTTTTACGTTTCCAGAATCTTATTCTCTAACTACTGTTTCTTTTGAAATCGTGCTTACTCAATCTCTTTGAAGTTACTTTCTTTAAAGGAAACAAATGGCCGGAGCTTACACCCTAAATGCTTACCAGGTTAACTTCTCCTCCGTCCTTACCATCAAGGATGAGAATCTTCTGAAGATGTTTCAAGCCTTAGAAAAATCAGGACTCCGAAAATTCTTGGAAGCACCTGCTACGATATACAAAACTGCTCTTCTGGATTTCTATGCTAAGGCAACTATTCAAGAAGGAAAGATCATTCACTCTCAAGGAGTCGCATCCATCTCCATTGATGCAGCACTATTGGGATCAACCTTCTTCCTCCCATGTTCAGGTACTTCTGAACTCTTCGATATTTCTAAGCAAGAGATGTCTACTGCTCTCAGCACCTTCTCAGCTTCTGGAGAAGATTTGTCTCCATCTTGCTTCAAGAAGCTTCTAAAAATAGAGTATCAAGTGCTTGCTGACATTGTGGTAAAGGCCTTATTGGTCAAAGCTGGCACATTTGATAAGCTGACTAAGGAGAAAGTCCAAGTGATGGTTGCCATCACTTCAGAAATTAAAAAGATTGGAGTCACTTCTGGTTTTCGAATAATGAAGACATGGTTTCAAGGAAAAGCACTGGATTTGCTGTTCAGATCAGCATAATGCTAAAAGATGCTGGTTTTTCTTTTACAAGTGAACAGGATGCTGTTTCCGTGACAATGATTGATGCTGAAAATACACTTGCTTTAAGACCCAAGCCAACTGTGGCTGAATTTGTTGCTTAGAAAAATGAGATTGGAGACACTATTTCTAAGGATCAAGGATTTCAAAAGAAGATTAAAAGAAAGAGAGTGGTTATCTCTACTGATTCTGACAAAACAGAGTCCGAGGAGTCTACTGCGCCCATTCAACCATCTCTGCCCCCTACTCCCAGCAAAAAGAAAGCTCGAACTGCTCTTCGGATCAAGAAGACAGCAGCAATCTCTGAATTAAAAGTTGTTCCTTTGAGGCAAGTGTTCCCAAAAGTTGTTCCCTCTGCTCGACCAACTGTCTCTGTCTCTACACCAATCACTACTGTTGTTATTCCAACAACATCTACTGCGTCAACTTTTAGACCCGTGTCTGGAATTGTCTTTCGAGAATCTACTGCAGGTCTTCTGCGTTTCGACCGGTGCCGACTATACCTGTTTCAGAAAAGGGAAAAGAGAAACTTGTGGAACAACCAAATTTTCAAACTAACCAATCATCTGTCTCGACTGGTGTTGATCTTCATCTCGAAGAAATCTAAAATTTTGCAAATGAGGAAATAGAGTTATTTGATGAATGGCACAAGGTCAGGGTATTTCATCCCCTCACCTTTTTCAAAACTAAGGGTTCGTTTGGACGAATAGTAAGGCATGAGTTAAAGGTCTTTTATCTTGCAAAGACAGAGAATGTGATTGAAGCGATGCGCCGTCGGAGCTTCATTGTTGAGCGGAATAAACGAAACAAACTGGACTCAATCTTAAAGACTCTTAAGTCCAATTTTGATGGATTAATCCCAACTGCTGCTCACGATCAAGAAGTGATCCTTGTACTGACAGAACGTCTGAGAATAATGGATGAGCAACTCAGTGCTCAAGAACAAAAGTTTGGAGAGATTGAATCGTATTCAATAGGCCTTATTCCGGATCTTGCTCAGATTCAGTCAGTTGAGGAACAATCTATAGCTATTCTAGAAGCTATAATTTCCAGTACTCCTGCATTTTCCAAAGTGCCTATTCCGTCCTCTTCACTTGTATCTGTTCGTGAATTGGCTTCAGTCGAGGAAGTCATTCAATCTATCACTCGGGACTCCCCTGCGGTATCGGTTACCGTTCCAGCTGATGATTCTGGCCACCCAACCATCCAACCAGCAGAACCAACTCAGGAAGAATCGCATGCTGACCAGTCTCCTTCCTTGCCGAATTTGGCGATTTTCTCTACTGAACATCAAGAGGAGATGGTCCTGATTTTGAATGATTCGATTCAACCCGATCAACAATTGAACGCCATGCCAGTAGTTCAACCAGCAGAAAGCACACTTCCTACACCTTCTACTATTTTTGAACCTGCTGTTGTTGAACCCGTGGCTGCTGAACAATCTGCTGGTCAGGAAGGCCTCACTACTGCATTATCTACTGCTCTCATTCCCACTTTTTCTGCTCAAGCAGAAGCTCAATCCTCTACTGCATTGGCATTATCCACAATTCCCGAACTGCTTGTAATGATCAAATTGAAGAAATGAAGCGTCGTATGCGTGAAAGAACTCCGTCACCAGAACCATTCGATATCGAACATGAGATAAATATTTTACTGAATAATCTCAACAATCTCCGATGTAGTTCGGAAGCTATCTCATGAACATGTTGCAGAAGTCAGTGGTTCTAAGTTCTTTTAAGACCGCATTACAAGGGAAATCTTCAACACGGCAGAATCTATGAACAGGATGCATGCTGAAACCATTGCTTTCAGACAAACAATTTCCAAAGGATACGGTACCTTAGTGCTTGGTCAGAATGATATGTTGCAACGTCTCACTGATCATGATGCACTTATCCGTTCGTTCTCTAACACCATGGAATCTTTGGATGCCAAGATTGAGTCCCAATCTCAATCTCTCACTACTTTTCATGACCGAGTTTCTACTCAGGCTCCTTATCTGGAAATGATTATAAATGGGCTTCAAAACTTGTCTGGACGCATGGATGACTTAATTGCTCGGGTCATTGCCAATGATGCCAAAAAGGGAGAAGAAGAACAAAGAGAAAGAGTTCTAACAGAAGAAGAACAAAGGAGAAACAGAGACAACGCAGAATCTTCAGTCAGACAAAGAGCCCAAGATGACCAGAATGAAGAATCATTTACAGGGATATGAAACCAATAATTAAAATTCGTGTTAAAACTCCTACTGCTTTCTTATATTTATGTTTCGCATTTATCTTATCTTTATTATCGTTCTAACATTATCTAGGTTTTGGCATCACCACAAAGAGGGAAATTGTTAGATCTAAATTTATTGTGGCGATGAAAATCAAAACCAGTAGATTACTCGTTAAAACAGTAGATAACTGAAAAGCAGAATCAGTAGCGGAGAAAAGCAGAAGAAGTACCTAAATGGATATAGAATCAGAAGCAGAAGAAAGGACTTTATTAGACTCGACATCTTAACGTTATCAGCTTTAAATGTTACCGTTCCCTTTTTCTAGTACAAGTATTAATTGCAGCATTAATCACTGTACGAAGTCATTTATTCACTTTGCCGATTTTAGTATAAAACAGGGACTGATTGTTTTATAGCTTTTCTGCAGGAACCTATTTCGGTAATAAAGCTGACTCTATCAGAAGTCAGAAGACAGTTTCTGATTAAAAAAGTTGAACTCAGTCACCTATATATATGGAAAAAACCCATATAGAAGACAGTGCGAAACATCTCTCAAAATCCATCTGTATTTCACAAACCGAGAAACCACGAATCCTTGATATCTTCAAGTTCAACATAAAGAAAGTAGCACACGCTTCATAGCAGATATCTGTTTATTGAGATCATTTTGTGCTACTGTTTCTTACACTCTTCACAATTATTCACTACACTCATATTTTATCAAGAAGAGTTTGTAATCTGAAAAGAGTCTTTTTCAGAACTTTGTTGTATCGTATTTTCACTGTGTTGAGTAACTAAGAGTTTCAGTAGGCAAAGGGTAAGTCCTGCTGAAGTGGGTGTGTACAAGAGTTGTACTGTAAAATCCAAAGTCTTTTAGTGATACCTTCTGAAAACAGAAGAAGGGGAGACGTAAAATACTTTATTTTCGAACTTCCATAAACAACTGCTGTCTACTGATATTACTATTTTCATTCACTCCATCAGATTGTTTCCGCACTTAATATTGTAATCTGTTGAAAGTATTCACGACAAGATAAGCTACTATCCCTAACAGGATTTTAGCACCTTCTTTATCCAAGAAAGAAAAGAAGAAATTGGAGAAGAGTTCATTCAGCCCCTCCCCCTCTAAACTCTTCCTCGATCCCCAACAAATATTAAAATTTTCATTATTTTCTCATCCATTTATTTTTCCTTTATTTGTACTTTTTAAAAAACATATTTTTTTTATTGCTAACAATAGTTAAAAATCAAAATTATTAATATCGTTCATTTTATTTTTGGAGTTTCAGTTACGAAAACTCATAAATTTTAAATTATATTTATTAAAAATTATTACACTGCATAATAAAAAAATTATAATATTTTATTGATCTATAAATTGAAAATAATATACCATTTTATTGATATAAATTGAAAATAATATTTATTTTTAATAAATAAAATTAAATTTTTTATTAATTATTTTATAACATTTGATAGTTAATTATTCATGATATTTTCATTAACTTGAATGATATATATATATGTGTGTGTGTGTGTGATTGATACATAATTTTAGAATTTTATCAACACACATATATAAGAATAACTATAATAAATTAAATATATTAAATTTTATAAAGTTACCCTAATTACAAATATTTTAACATACTTATTATTTATTTTCAGGTACAAATAATTGTCTTGTTGTTTTTTTTTTTGGTTTGACATATTGTCAAAAACAAAATTGATATATTTTTATACGAATATTTATTTAAAATGAATGAAATTATTTTAGGTTTGATTATTTACTAATATTGAAAATTATTGTTATGTATTTTTAAAAAATATTAATTATTTAAATAAACATGTTGAATTGAATAATTGAAGTTTAATTGCAATAAATTTAGTACTGAGTTATTTATTGTCTTTTGTAAAATCAATATGTAAAAAATTATTATATTGAGAGAGAGAAATATTTGAAATAAATAAAAAGTTATTCAAGTTCAATTGTTAGTTCAAATAAATTTAAAAAAAATCCTAATAATAAATTACAAAATCCATAGGTTCTATGAAAAAATATACAAATGTCAATAAAAGTCATGCAAATAAATCTACAATATTCTGTTAAAATCTTTAAAAATCTGTGAGATTCTTCAATATTAAGTCGAAATCTATCAACTCCACAAAAGTCTGTTATTTAGAAAAATCAGCAATCTCTGCAACGAATACACCTCATGAGAGTAGACTAATACCCATGCAAGTTCATAACAGAATATACTGGAAATCGAACTACCACATGCTTCTCAAGTTCATTCTCCTTTGTTCATGCAAGACCCTGCACATGGTGATACCTCTTTTGACTATCCAAACAAATATAATATGAAAATACTGCATCAATCTCTGTTCCATTTATAGAAAGTGATCTCCAGTCTTCGAGCAGATCAGATGGCTTCAAATTTGGATCTTAGGTTGTTCAATACCAAAATCAATTCTGAAATCGGTGAAGTACTCAGAGTTTTCAATGACCATTTTGGACAAGTGGAATGTATTAAGATAACTCAAATTCTTTATGTTGCTGATATTACACTCCGAATTTACCACGCCCGAGCTGCCTTGTCTATGCAAATTGAAGTTTTGGCATCCAACTAAGTACAAGTGGTCAATTTTCTTCCAGCCTTGAAAAAGTGATGCCAAAAAGAGGAAAAAACCCAAGGATCCAGAAAAATCGAAGATAAGACAAGTCATCTGCTATGCCTTCCTCTTGTTAGCACAAGAAAACACCTGGTAGTGGTGGTCATGGCAGTTCGGGCAGTGGTCATGGTAATTCAAGCAGTGGATTAGAACAAGCCATTCTTTGCATGAACTATTCAGAAGATAGAATTTAATTGATTTATGAACCTTTTGTTTATGAACTGTTTTTTATTAACTCCTAATACATTTTAGTTCATATATGAAAGTTTGGTTTCTTTTTAATACCTGCATTTCTGCTCGGTTTTGACATGACCAAAAGTGATAAATTGTTAAGATAAGATTTGAAGTTAACTTTTTGTGATTATGAACTGAATTGAACTGATCTGGCTTAATAGAACTAATAAACGCATATCTCTCAAAGAACTTATATGATCATAAGTATTAAAATGATATGATGATCCCTATCAAGAACTTATCTGATAAGCTTACAAACATAATGGTAATGATCTGAACTGAGCCAAATTATTTTGTGCTTACCATCAGCTTATCTAAAGACATTCTCTGAGTGAAACATTCAATTATATTTTGAGCTTTTTTTATTGATCAACAAGGACATACATTCTCTCTCCGTATTAACGGAATAAAATATTTTTTTGTTTCATCGAGCTAGTGTCCAAAAGAATTTAATTGTCAAGTACTATACTTGGAAAGATAACAAAGACATGTGGCACTCTCTGAAATATTGTTGGGCATCCGGTACATTTATGAGTACCATTCATATTTATTGATGTTGTGACCATTATCTATATAAGGGAATGCATTAGAAATTTCACAAGAATTTTTTGCATCTCTGAATTTTGCACGCTATCCAGCACTTCTGAATCTATATCAGCGTCTCTTAAAAACTTATTTCAAGATGATTTACAAAAGCTAAAAAATTGTATCAGATTGTTTTAAGGATCATTAAGTGCTCCTTTTTTTCTCACTTATCATTTACTTACACGAGCTATAGTTTATTGTGATAATTATCATAACTACCGGAAAAATGTTTATGAATAGATTGAGTTGTTTGAATATTTTCGGGACTTTCAGCTCAATATGGTTGGTGAACTAAGCAGAAGTGGATTTGTACAAAAAATTGTAATGGTCAAATCTTTTTTGTGGAATCCCTATGGAAACAGAAGAAAAAAAGACGTAGAAAATTTGTCTGCGAACATCCATAAACAAACTTTCGTTTATTTTTACTTTTAATCATTTATTTACTTGGTGTGATCATATTTGCGTATCTTTTTCACTTTTATACATAGAGTTGTTTTCCGCACTTATCTATTAGTTTCTTTACATACTTAATTTGATCGGAAAATTCACATGAGATGCTTACATAGCTTAAGTTTGCAAAATCTATTTGTTTATTTTAAGGAGTTTATTCACTCTTTTTTAAAATCATTTTCGATCCTAACAAAAGTTATTTTCCTAAATTTTTTGTACGAAATATAAATCAAGAAAATGAATATTAATCCATTAAATTTAAATCAATGGTTTATATATTTCTTTGATCCATGTCCGAAGATATGTATCAAGAAAAAAGATAATGGTTTTGCATCTGTTGAACTTCAGAACTTCAATAGTGTAAGAAATAGTGTTCGACAGATGTGGTTAAGTATATCAACCGTAGTGTAAAATTGTAAATTTGTATTTTATCAGATTTAAGTGTTGTGTCAAATGTTACAACATTTAAGACAACATGCAGCAGAATATTATATTTTGTAACACAAATTCACTTTAAATAAATAGATGGACAAATTTAATTTGTACAAGTATAAATATTTGTGCGGTGCCTTATGGCAAAAATTAATCACTAGAAAACCAAACTCTTTACAAAAATCTATCACTAGTGATTATGACTAAATCAATTTCCTCAACATGTTGAGAAAATAAAAGCTTTCTAAAACAACCGACAATAATAAAACATCAACTAAGAAGCAAAAAACGTGATGCCAAAAGAGGAGCCACGAAAATGCTCTTCAGCCAACTTCGTTACGGATGTTGTCTGCAGATGTCCCCAACATTCAAGGCAACACGCGATCACCACTCTTCAAAATAGCACGATCCTTGATGACTTATTTCTCTGATATTCACGACGTGCACAAGTGCGTATATGTATGTTTGTGAGGGAAGAAGCCTTTTACCAATGTCCTTGATCTCTTATTTATAGGTGTAGACTTTTTCTCTTCAAGAAAACCTATTGCACAAGGAAAGTAAGAGTTTAATTAGAAATAAACTCTTAATATCATATCTCATTAAATCATTATCATAAATAGCATATCTAATATATATATGCTTAATATCTCATTATCTTAGAAAGGCAAAATCTCACAAGATATTATCTGAAATCAAAATTAACAAGGAAAAACTAATATTAGGAAAATCATTTAAATATTAGGAATTAAATCAATTAAATTCGGAATCATTATTTCCCTTCAAATAGGAATGGTCTCACATGGACATTATAAAAAATCATATTCAGGAGTATTTATATTTATTCCCAGGTTAATTCAAGAGTGTTTTAGTCCATTCCAACATTTGTGCATGCCCATGGCTAAAAAATAATTATTTATGTTATAATTGGTTTCATAATAGTATTTTTTTTATTCTAAGTTTAGATGGTCGATAATAGATTTAAGTTTGTTATGATCGGAAGATTGATTAGAGAGAAGTAAATAAATAATCTCAATGAAATCTTTAAATAATTCGGTTGGATTTGCAACACTTGAATTTTAATTATTTTTAGTTGTGTTTCAATGAACCAGCGGTACTATAACTGAGCGAAAATAGACTCATTGAATTGGTTTAAACAATATAAACGGTTTGGCTCGAAAACAATTAGTCTAGATAAACTGAAATAAAATGTACAACATAATTTTTTTATGGATGCTAAGAGATTGAATAACTCTTACGCCATCTTTTCTTTCATTTCCGAAAGGATATCACTAGAAAACTTTTGTTGATTACAAATACTTTGCAACAACCTAATTCATCAGGACTAATATCTGGCTACAAAAACTCCTAGCTAACTCAAGGCCTAAATAATTTGATCGGTAAGATTCTTACTGTCAGTTATATGTATTTTTTAACAAAATAAACTTAGCACAATTGATCCTTAATGATTTGATATAAACATTAAGTATGTGTTTCACAATATGCTTAATCAGTTAGGCTCTAAAAACATAATATTCAAGATGTACAAGGCTCGTGTAAAGAATGTAGATTCTGAAACTCCATGCAACTGATCTATTTATAGACAAAGATGTAACAGTAGAATTTTTTTAATCGAATACCCCTTTCAGATATAATAATAATTGCGCCACATCGTCCTTTTGGACAAGGTTCACTCTTGTAGTGCGCATGAAATCTTACACTTAACGCTGTGTTTGGTTTGCAGAATTAAGTAGGATATATTATTTTATCACACTTTATCTAATGTTTGGTACGATTTTTATTTAACGAACTCAATTCCTCCTATGAATGATTAGGTTGTATTAGATGTGATTAAATAATAACTTCTTCCCTCCTAGGATTATTTATCCTTCCTCTTATCCCTACCCTCTTTCCAATTTTTCCCTTTCTCTTTCACAACGCCGGACCACCTCCGCTGCGGGACCGTCGTCGAGCCACCGCCGGACCGCCTTCGGACACCGCCGACCGCCGTCGGACTACCTCCATTGCTGGGCCGCCGCCGACCTCCTCCGGCCGCCTAACGCCGTGGGAATGCTTCCCAAAGCCGGCCGCCACCGATCGTCGGACCACCGCCTTTGACGCCGGTCGTCAGACCACCTCCGTTGCCAGGCCGTCGCCGGAGTAAAGAAGAAAAAATAAAGAAAAGGGCAATTTCGTCATTTCATCATAAAATTCAAAATTATCCCACAATTAAAAATCGTACCAAACATAATACTATTTTACATCATATATTACATTTCTATCACAATCATTTTTATTATCATTTACATACTAATCATTAGTTTATTTTATCCTCCTATCAAACGCAGCCTTAACGAATTAAAAAAATGTTATGGCATGGAGGATATTCCTATGATGCTTCCAGTTAGGCTCTTATCCTCAAAACAAAAGTTTTGGAAAATCTTCAGAGAATGTTCTTCGAAATTCCTAATTGATTCAGCATGATAGAGCAATTAGTAGACTTGTGAACCAGTAACCTTTAATATTCGATTGAGTTCAAGTAATCAGTTACGCTTGAGTTCAGTTCCCTTAATGTTCAGCCAGGCTTGGGAAAATGTTTACACGTGAATATTTAGTTTTTCCTTATGAATTCAGTCCTTCTAGCTCTTTTAATTGTTCATGTTAACTCAAGAACTTTTTGGTTAAATCACCAAAACTTAATTGGCCCAACAATTTCTCTCATTTTTATGATGAAAAAATTATGCTCAATAAATACGAAAAATTGAGTTCATATAAAAGCAATTTAATTAGAAGAAGTACAACGACGTTCCTGCTAAATTGAAACTGAAATTTTCAACAAAACTGAACTAAGCTCTATCTCTTGTGATGCTCTCTATGAGATCTTGAATGTTTTTCTTGAATCAGGTGAAGGCTTGCCTGATTCTGATGGTGGCTTGCTTGATTCAGAGGGCTTCCTAGAATCAGAAGGCCTGGAAAGGTTCTCTTTTCTGAGCAAATTCTCCGAAATATCTTTTTCTCACTTGTTGCTTCCCATTTTTCTGTCAGCACTGGGGGACTTCAAAATATCAAGGACAACAGTAAGTTGGGTACTTTCTGGTTTAATTCGATGCCACCTAAGGGGGCACTGCCCCTTTCCAATTATTTTTTGCCACGTGTCAATTAATTTTTATTATTATTTAACAAAAAAAACTCAACCATGGTTGTGTTTTTCAAATATTTGCTATTCTCTCAACCTGAGCCGTGTTTTTTTCATTTCAGAAATTTCAAAACCCTCTCTCTCCCGTATTCTCTCTCAAAACCTCTTTCAAAAACCTCGGAGTCCACCGTTCCTCTTTTACAGCACGGAAACGAGCTCCTCTAATTGAATCAGGCAAGATGAGGCTTTTCCTCGCACTGTACATTTGTTTTATATAATGGAGATATTTGTGTTTGTTTCAAGAAATGTGGGATTTGTTTCTTGTTATTTCTGTGAAATTGAAGATAATGGCTCGAAAATTTTCATTTCTCCGAAATTGTATGTTAAAGATACAAGGTGAACCGAAAAACTCACTGAAAATATGGAAACCAACTCTCAAGTCTAAACTCTTTGTGTGTGTGTGTGCGGTATGAGAGTGTATATCTGTGTGTGTATGTGCAGTATGAGAGTGTATATCTGTAACAAGTCTCTCAAGTCTAGACTCTTTGTGTGTGTGTATGTGCGGTATGAGAGTGTATATCTGTAAAACAAAAAAATAATTTGATTGTAACATGTGTGTATTCTTATATACATGTTTTCTGCAAAAAAATTTGTGTATCGATTGGAGGTGCTCGTTTTACTTAAATTGATGCTTGATTGGAGGTGCTCGTTTTACTTAAATTTGATTGCTCACACTTCCTTAAGTCTCACTGTTTCAATTTGCAGGTTATTATCAATCCATTTATTTGCTTAATTATTGACATATTTCCTTTTTAATTTTATCTACTGTATTATTTTCCGCTGCAGCCATCAGGTCCTTGATGCAATGAAGGATTCAACATTCTGCCCAATACTTATTCTGAAGATTTATTTATAAGATGTTCATTATATAAGATCTGATATGTATGTAGTGACTCTCTATTTTTTTGTTGCAGTAAAAAAAAACCCTTTGGCATACCATTATTTTAGTTTATGGTGAGCGCCTTCGTTATTTTAAATTTTTTTCTGTTAATTATATTAATTATTTAGTGTAAACTTTTTAATGTTCTTTATTTCTTCTTGTGATATAGGGGAAAACATATGTAGTTTTCATTGGGCGTAAACCTGGTGTATATGAGACTTGGGAAGAGGCACAAAACAAGTTAATAAATTTAGCGGTGCATCTCACATGTCATTTTCTTCTAGGGATGATGCATTAAAAGCTTTTGGTTCTTATATGGACAATCAAGTTGCAGCTTCTTCCTCTACTCCTAGTGTTGAAGGAACATCGTACGTACCTTCTAGTGCAAGTGCAAATGCAAGGGCAAGTGTCACTCAAGCTGAAAAAATAGTTAAATTGGAAGTTGCACTTGCAAATTTAGTAGAGATGACGGAGGAGATAAAAAACAAATTGAATCTCTGAAAATTAATAGTGATGATTAGATATTTTTTTGACAATACATTCTCCCATTTACATTAACCTTACAACTACTAGGATGGTTGTGTTTTTCTTCTATATACTGTATGGGGAAATCCCGATGTTATTTTCTCACTAAAATGTTTGTTCTCTTGCCTCTGATATGATTTATGTGATGAAATTACCACATGTTTGATTCTAAAATTTAGCTCCAATCAAAAGTCCAATCAGTTGGAGATGGGGTCAACGGATGAAGGTCTCAACTTTCATTTTGTTTAATACATTGCTAAACTTTTGTAGAGTTGTGAATTGGATTTAAACCTTTTTTTTATTAGCTGGAAATAGTTGGAAGAGTTGTGAATTGGATTTGTACCTTTCAAGCATCAATGCTAGTCACGGACACATATCAACAACTTCAAAAGCATTATAGCATTCTAACTGATCATGGATTTGAATTTAAATAGAAATTTCAAGTTTGACGTTGGAGTTGCAAAATATGCCTTACCCAGATCATAGCCACCGTCCCGTTCTTGCTTAACATTTTCGAAGGCTACAAACATTTTCTTTTGGTACCATATTCTCTTAATCTATCTAGCTTCACACCACCAAGATGGAAAAACAATGAAAAGGTGTTTCAATACTTGTACCATTAATGAAAATCAAAAAAATATGATCTAACAAGCAATCTTGATCACAAGCATAAACAAACTTTGTAGAATACAAAACACACCAAAAGTCTGCATAAATACTAAGAAACATTGTCTTGGTGTGCAATTACACTACTGAAACTTTGTGCAAGCACAAAGGGTCTTCCTTCAATTACCACGTCCCTGAACAATATTAAAACATTAATTAGAAACAATTTATAAAAAAGTTAAAAAAAATTTAGACAAAATTCCTTACTTGTGATGAATGAGGACCCCCAAACTTATAAGGAAATAAATTCATTTGATCACCTAAATAGATGTTTGCATTACCCTCCTGTATCTTAAATAGAAAAAAATATATAACATATAAACATATTTTTTTTCAATAATGCATGTTTTTATTTCAAAAAAAAATTACCATTGTATTTGGCGACTGAATAAAATGTTGAGTGTGTCCGAATGTGGAAGGAAATTGCGATATTGTGAAATTTGAGTGTTGTTGTGATGAAATTTCATTGCTCATTTCTTGTGTGTTGGTGGTTTTTTGTGAACTTTGTCCCTTCTTTTTTGCTCCTTTAGCACCTAGCAAGTCAAACAAAGTAACAACAATTAATTCAAGTCAAACACAGTATGCAAAGTTACAACAATTAATTCAATTGAATTATATACTCGATCATATGAAAACTTAATTCAATAGAACTACTCACTTAATTGAAAATATGAAAACTTACTTGAAACTTCTGTTTTCTCCTTTCTTTTTCCTTTTCTTTTTTTGCTCTTTCTATCCCAAAACTTACTTGAAACTTCTGTTTTCTCCTTTCTTTTTCCTTTTCTTTTTTTGCTCTTAGTATCCTATTGTCGTGTAATATTAACATTAGTAACTCCTTTGGCTTTAGTAGTAAGTGGGTTACCTATGCAAACTCCATAACTTCGAATGTCATCACATTGTGTCTCATCATCTACACTTAACTTTGATACAAGGTTAGAGATTTCATCTTTTGCAGTGTCAACCAATCCATATAGATTTTTCTTGCCTCCTCATGAGATTTGCTCAGTTGAGTTAGATCATAGGTTGATCTCATTATTTCATTGACAAACACCATTTCAGATACATGACTAGCACCACCCCTTCCACTTTCATCAAAGTCAAATGTAACTCTATTTCTTACATTCTTCATCCACCTCTTCAAAATATAACATTCGGGTATAACAGTGACATCCATACAATTAAACACCATCAAAGCATGCTTACACAAAATCCCCATTGTCTCAAACTTATGACAACTGCAATTTATTTCATGACTCTGCTTATTGAACACCACATATCGAACCCTTGAGTTTTCATCATGAGATTTACTTTGATTTGAATCCAATTCCAATCATTACCAAAACAAGATGGTGGTTCAACCGATTTTCAATTCAATGAATTAACCAATTCAACTTCGAATAGATGATATATAGACATCGTATAAACATTAGAAGCATTAATCAACAATGGATGGTTTTTCAAAATCTGTGCAGGATTACCATGGTGACAACGAGTATCTTCAGTCTTCTCCCTTTCCCGCCAGTTATTTTGAATCTTTGCATAATTTAGCACAAATTCATACAAAGAACTCATTTTGTTACCTGCCTTTTTTAAAACCATATTCGTGACTTAACTTCTCGAAGTAGCCAAAAGTCCCGCACTAAACCTTCCATTCATAAAAGCAGTAGACCATCTCTTCTTAAGCTTGTACTTATCATTCAACCATTTATGACCATCCAAATCATATGTTTCAATCATATATTTCCATGTGCTCTCAAATTCATCTTCAGAATCACAATGATTCATGCATTTATACCACAATCCTTTAAAAGCAGAATCACCATTTAAACTCCCAAAATGTGAAGGAGCATTTTGATTTATATGCCATTGACATAAACGATGATGTGAAAGTGGAAAAATTGTTTCTATAGCATTCATCATGGCTTGACATTGGTCTGAAACGATAGTTTGTGGTTGTCGTCCATTCATAGAATCAAGAAATGTTGCAAACAAGCATTCAAAAGAATTTTGAGTTTCATCTGACATAAAGGCCAAGCCAAACAATACATTCTGCATATGGTGATTCATACCAAAAAATGGAGCACATAATATTAAATTATACTTATTTGTTCTATATGTTGTATCAATCGACAGGACATCACCAAAATATTCATAATCAACCTCGCATCTATAGTTCCTAAAGAAAAAGTTCATCACCCTATCATCATCATCCAATTGAACATTCCAGTAAAAATAATTATCCTTATTAGCCTTATTTATAAAATATTGAATTAGTGCAGTGGCATCTCCATTCTCAACTTTGGTATGTTTTTTCAACCGACTCATATGGTCATATGCATCCTTTCTAATAAAACCTAAATTTTGTGGCTCACATGCTTCATTTTCCATAAAAGAAACAGCATTAGAGACGGATATTCCAGCATTTACCATAGCTTCTAGAGTAGACTTTTTTGCATGTGATATATTGCGTGTCGATCTTAGCAAGTGAGTTTGATCAGGTGCAAACATCTCATGGTTATGCTATTCAAAAAATCTACTCACCCGCTATTCACACCCTTTTTCCCTTGTCATCTTCAATTTGGCTTTACATTGTGTTCTAATGACGGGCTTTTGATAAACTGGAATCCTTTTACTAGAACATTTCTCATCTTTTAAACCTTCACATGAACAATGAAATTCTTTTGATTGAAGTTATCATTAATTCTTCTGGAAAAACTAGTTATTCTATTGCAACAGCATTTTTCACAGTCTCAGCAATATCAGTAGGCTCATCAATTGAAGAAGGAGGAGGCTCTTATTGATAAATTTGTTCAAAATGTTGTTGTGCAATATACTGCACAACTTCATCCACGTTTTCAATAGAGATCTCCCTGACTTGAGAAAATTCAACTGCTTGAGTTCATTGAGGAAGAGGGGCCAACATTGTTTCAATAGAAGGAACATTTACAACACTTTCAACAAGCGGTTCAAGTGGGGCTTCTATAATGGGTTCTGAGAAAGTGGTGAAGGGTTGGTAGATGGTTCTGAAGAATATGGTTATGGTTCGGGATGAATTGTAGGGCCTGACAGCTCAAAGATGGTTCGGCTTGGCTCACAAAATTTGGTTGACTTGTATTTTCATTAGCCTTTTCTTTTCAGCATCAGATTCATTTGGCATGACAAACTGATGCTCATCTCCCCAAACCTTTACTTTCATTTGAAGGGGGTCAACAAATCTATGTACAACTGATTTATAACAATTATATCATCGAAGGAAATTGAGCATTAATTATCATAATTATGTCTCTGCTCAGCACATATATTATTCAACTTTTGGATCTTCAAAAGTTGGATCAAATAGTGCCTTCTTTGTAAGGCTTTTGTCGTGACCTGAGTCTTTGTCTGCTTCAAAACATCCTGTTATAACCCAATACCCCTTGATAGAGTAGCCTTTTTCTTGAGCTTTTCAGATGGTTACTATTCTGATCTCGACCCATTCATCAAAGTACTTAATATGATCTTCAGCATATTCCATAACTTTGTTCATTAACAAATCAATCTGAGTCTGAACAACAGAAAGTGGTTCATCATCCTTCTCATAACACCAGTTTCTCTTTTCCTTTTCCAGAAGCGAGCTATTTGAAAACTTTGAATCCAGTCCTGACCTAGTATCTTGAATAGAATCCTTGATGAAAATACCTCAAGGTCAAGAAGTTGGGGTGGCACTGGTAATCTAATAACTCTTGGTGGTACTAAGACTGCAACAGCTTTTGCCTTAGGAACCACATGAAACAACTTTATTCCCTGGTTCAGAAACCTTCTTCTTTGGTTCAGCAGTCTTTGATGCTCCAGGAACTTGAGTTAAAGGAATTGCTACAATGATCTTGGGAGCCAAAGTACACGAGGCTGACTTAAATGTTAAAGTCTTTGGCTTCTTGATTACTTGAGGAGGAATGATGTCAACAGCCTCAATATCACTCGATTGTAGCACCAACTTCTTCTAGGCCTTCGATGTTGGAGCTTTGCTGCTCTTTTTTATCACGATTTGTCTTCTTAGAAGCTGTCATTTCCTCTCCAATTTCTTTCTTAATCTCCAGCAGGGCTGCAGGAGATATGTTTAAGGCATGTACCATTGGTCTTAATGTGATCATGTTATGTGTATTCAGTGTCTTGAATTCATGCAGAGTTATCGATTCACTTAGAAGAACACCAGCATCTTCAAATAGGAGACTTAGGACGTAGAATAACAAATCCACGAGATTCCATGTCTGAAGAAATCATAGCTTTTAGAATCTGAAACAGAACTGTTGACCAGTTGACCTTTATCTCAACAGAAGAGCTTGAACACTTCGGCGATTGCAGCATCATGGAGTGAGAAGAATGATTCAAAATCCACGGCGTAGGCATTAGCGATAAAGGATGGGCTTGTCATTTCTGCAAATTTCTTGAAGAAATATTAGAAAAGCTTTTGAATGTAAGAAAGCAAGAGAAAGAATGCAAAGACTTGGAAAGTTCGAGAGTTGGTAAATAGAAAATGAGAGAGCAACAGATATTCATATGTGCAACCTTGGAGTTGGTAGATAAAACAGGACACGTGACAATTTATCTGCCAAAGATTTTTAAAATTTAAAAATCCTACGTTATTTAACCAATCGGAGAATTCTATGGAATTAAATAAAAACGTTAAAGATTTCAAAAAATAACCGCATTTAAATAATTTTGAACGTTGATTGCCCTAAATGGTTAATTAAAGAAATAAATGAGACATTAAAACCAATATTAAATTATAAGATCAGTTATGATTAGGGATGTAATCGAGTCGAACCCAGCCGAGCCGAACTCTTGAATGTTTGAGCTTGGTTTGTTTATAATCGAGCAGAGCTCGAGCTTTATTTAACAAATATATTCATGGCTCACGAGTTTATTCAAGCTTTTATCGAACCTAAACGAGCTCAATAAATATGAATTGTACATTTAAATATTCATTAAAAGATAAATTATACATTTAGAAAAAAATATATTATTCTTACTAAAATTTGTCAATTTACTATAATAAATAAATTTAATAGATTTTTCTATATACTTCATAATTAATATGTTAAATCAATAAATTAAATATCAAAATTATTATTTTTCATCTAAGATATTACTTATGAATTTACTAACGAACATGTTCACGAGCTAACGAGCCGAATATTGTAGAGCTTGAACTTGATTCGTTTATCTTAACGAGCCTCATTAAACGAGCTCAAACGAGCTTTTATCGAATCGAGCTTCGAATAGCTCACAAACGGTTTGGTTCATTTACATCCCTAGTTATTATAGAAGTGTTGACTATCAGCGACGCTCCAAGTCTGATTTACTGTTGTCTTATCAGTATGACTTCCTGTATCAGTTTTCTTCCAAACATATACATCATTGAGACAAATCAATAAGTCCTAAAATATTTTAAGAGTAACAAAACTTAGGCTTGGCAAGTAGTTTTGTGAATATATCGGTTGTATGTTGCTTATGCGATTGAACTTTTATTATCGCATAATTTTTTTTCTCTTTTTATCAACTACATAATTCATAATTGTTGTTGAATCCATAATAGATAAGCACAGCAACTCCCTGCAGCTGGGTATTCAACTTCAGCAGTAGAGGTTGCAATAGATGTATGTTTCTTGGTAAACCGTGAAATTAAATGATCTCCGAGAAATTTACAAGTTCCAGTGGTACTTTTTATGTCAAGATTACATCTTGCATAATTTGCATCTGAGTATCCAACTAAATTGAAATATGAGTTTTGGGATACCAAGGGTCTACATTTTTTAGTTCATTTCAGGTTTTGAGTATTCTTTTAGCATCTGAGTAATGTTTTTTTTTTCTTAGGATCATATTTGAAACAAGCACAAATACATATCGCAAACTGATTTCCAGTCCACTTGCAGTTAGTTATAACAAAAAACCTATAAGACATCGATATATTGTTATCTCGACTGAGATTATCCATTCGTCTTTATCTAACTTAGCTAATGACCTCATGGAGGTAGTTGTAGCAGAGCAAGTTTCCATTCCAAATCTTTTTAGCAGCTCCTTCGTATATCTGGCTTGATTTATGAAAATCCCAGAGTTTAGCTGCTTTATTTGCAACCTAGAAAAAAGTCAGTTCCGAAACATCCCTTACTTTTAACAATTTAAATAATACTAGAGAATTTTTTTTAAAATGAAACATTTTCTTCTAACTTCAAAATCATCCAACATAAAACTAATATTTAAACCCACAAAATCGTACGTCCATTTTAAAATAATGCAACGACTAAACATCAAAATAAAACATAAAATCTTTAATAAAATCATCATCAAAATCTTTACTTTAAAATTTTAAATTTTAATCTAATGCGGAAAATAAAGTCTCTCGGAAGTGTACTGCCAGACCCGATCCAATCAAGCGTCAGCGCCTCCCTCAAATCATTCTCACCTCCGACCGTCCAAACCTAGTGAATCTAATGATTCGTCATGTTCTAACCATGAATATCAAATAATACGTTCTACACGCACATACATTTAAAAATCATATTTTTATTTAAAATAAGCTGGCGTAAAACTTGTAATCATATATAATCATAAAGCTTTTCATCATCGTATGTCATTTTGGATGAAGTTTGATACTTGAAAGTGAATATCATATCATCATGATCGACCGATCAGTCTAGCAATACCAGGTACCTGGGGGTGGGGCGTCAGCAACTTTCGTCACTAGGTTGTGGCCAAATATGGATACAATCATCGGGCTCCCTCTGTGGCCTTCTCCCGTAAACGGGCTCCTCTAGGGCTTTTTCTCTCACGATATACCTCATCATATCTTTTTTTGTCACAGTCAATTCATATCCTTCAAAATATTTTTTATTTTCTTTTATTTATAAAATATTGTATCCTTCAAAAATCGTAAAATAGCATTTTTCGGGAAAAAAAATCGTACAACATTTGCATATATCATAAAAATATCATATTTTTATCACAAACATTTTAAAATATTATTTAGAATGTATTATGAATCTTCGGGACACTGTCAGATCTTTAGAACTACCCGGGACATAAAATGATCATTTTACCCCTGGACCTCGAACTTCCTAAATTTTACTTTTTCTTACTTTTATTGACTCGATCCTATTCCAATTCATCATATAATCTTAAATTTGACTTCTAATATTTTTCTTAAATGTAAACCCGAGCATTTCGGTTTAATGACTTAATAACTAAACCGTGAATCATTCTGAACCCAAATTAATTCAAAACTTGATATTTTCTTCTCAAATTTAAACTTACACTTTTCAACCCTAAACTACCCCCGTGAGTCATGAACCATCTCCCGTGAACCACGGTCTGGGCCTCATTTCTTTCCCTAGCTATTCTCGAACCTATTTCTCCCAAACCAAGCCACGAACCTACAATCTCAAGCCATCGTGGACCAGACCACCAGCCACCTCCTAAACCCTACTGACCCTACTAGACCAGACCCTGACCAGCCGCACTAGCCCCTTCGCACCCTACAACCTAGCCTATGGAAACATCCCAAAACATGTAAGAAAACCCTAACTTTCAAGCCTCCACCATACACTTCATTTGCTACTTTTCGGACTTTTTTTACCCCTAAAACAAACCTTTTTACAATCCTTTAATGTCCCCTTATGGCAGCATGTCCTTTATAAGTCATAACACGTCTCAAATGAGCGCAAAAAAGTCAAAACTTTGAAAAATATTCATCCAACTGTCAAATAATTTGATCAATATAATTTTCATGCTTTAAAACATAAAACACACATATTATGATTTTAATGGTGCAAAAAAAAAAGTTTAGAAACGTGCCTTTGTGTTTAAAATGCTCCAAAGATGAATATCGAAGCGGTGGAACGTCGGTGACGAACGGAGGACGATTTCTATCCTTTTTTCTCGTCGAAACCCCACCAAAAACCTACTTTGGGATGCAAGAGAATCAGCTGATCGTTGTTGGAAGGAAGAACAATGAAGAAAATCGAAAAACGAAGGAGAAAAAAATTTGAAACTTCACTTGACCAAGAGCTCCAAGTTTCTGCCGATGTTCTACCTTCACTTTCAATTTCACGTAAATTGTGTGTGTTTCTGTGTGTGTCTAGGGTTTAGGAATTAGTGGTGTGTGTGTATAGAACTCTTTTAAAAAGAATTTAAAAGGTTTCTTAAATACTTAATTAATAGGCTTAATTAACCCTAACTTTTAAAATAATAATTTAGGTTCATTAAGATTTATAAATCATTAGGCCTCAAATTAAAATATTTAAAAATACATATTTCCAAAAATTCCTTATAAATGACATAAAATTCATTGCTCCCGCTAATTAATGTAAACTTGACCTTAAAAATACAATAATTGTTAAGTTATTTAAAATAAATATTTTCTTAATTAAAAATAAAAATTTAGCTTTTAAATCTGTAACACCTTAATCGTCTCCAGTCCTCCGTACCGGCCAACCACCATATTCGTCTGAAAATCTTTAAATTATGAAATCAAGTAAAATTACACAATTAATCATTTAGTCACTCAAATATATCATTCATGCATCTAAAATCATTTAATTAAAATATTTTAGCAATTTAATAATTTTCATACATGCGGTTTACGTGGACTAATTTTCAGACGTTACAAATCCTCCCCCTTAAATAAAATTTCATCCTCGAAATCTGTCTAGTTTTGATTATTGAAAAGCTTAGGCTCCTTCATTCACTTCATACTTAATCTGATTGTCTTAAATTTTGCATTCTATCACGCTTTCGCTGCGTACTCTGATATGGCATCTTCAATTTTTAAACATTTATAACAAATATTTTTATTTTAAGAAAATCAATATTTAACTAACTCTACATCATCTATCAATTATAAATCCTAAACTAATTTAAGTTATTTTATATTCTCAAATAGTAGTTAATTGTTGACTTTACCTTAAGTCGTCCTGATCGTATAATTTAATTTCCCCAAAATATATTAGTATCACCAAATCCAGTTTTGATCCATAGTCATCATATAGTATTTATGATTATAAAACACCTTAATGACTGGTACTTACTAAAAGCTCATTCATGTATATGCCAAACATTTTGTCCTTAACACTATCATCAATTTTTTTCTTAAATCCCAAGCATTTAAAGTACTTAAATGATTCAAATCTATCCAATCTCCATTTCACGTTATAATTTCATTCTAAATCTCGCTATAAAATCAAACAGTAATATGTAACCTCGGAACTCAAGATTATCAAATGACCTTACACTTACAAAAATATGAACATACTAGGGAAGAAAACTTTTATCCACCTTCTAATATAATTTACTTTTAGTATCGTGTAAATGCAAAACTTATTATGTTACTCTTTCCTCGATGCCTATCTGTGTTATGTGACTTATTTTCCGTAAGGTAGTTATCTATTGTTATCCCAAAAATTAGAGTAATTTTCTTAACCTGGAAATGTCATTCCTTAAATTATTGTAATCAAGATAATTCAAGGTCCTACATATCCAATTTAAGTGTTTAGCATTCTTAAAATCCCAACATATGCAATAAATGTCTCCTGACAACAACTATACTCTTAATCGCTAATTGAAACCTGGATTCAAAATTTTATAACCTCCAAAAATAAATATTTTATGACCCTATAAGTTATTTCTTAATAACTTTAAAAAATTCCCCAAATGTCTTCATTCTTACAAGGTTTAGCGTCAAAATTCAAAAATATAGATTTCTAGACCTTATAAATCATAGCAATCGCAGTGTCAACCCAAAATAAAATTCTTTCTTTTAACTTACTTCACCAAATTTTGCAATTACCTCGTATAGTCCCCAAATAATATTTTTTTCTCAAATCCTATAAACTGAAGCTTACAAAAATTATACAAACTCCGATATTCTTAGTTTGTATTCTTCGATTTCTTCGTAACATTACTTCAATAGTTTTGTGCCTAATATCCTAATATAAACGAATTTTGTTTACTGATTTTCTCCTTCAGTCATTTGTACCCTCAAATATCTTACTATAATTCTGAAATTTTAAGTACAAACTCCCCCAAACTTTCCGATACAATAGCAATTGTTGAATCAAAAAGTATTTGTGTCTTACGATAAAATCGAAAATAAAAATATTGTTGATTAAAATCCTATTTTTAATATTTATATTTTTGGTGTTTCACGACATACACTTATAACACCTATAATACAATTGTAATTATGTATAATCCACTATAATCCCCAAAAATTATTAATTTGACAAATCTTACTTTCTCATCAAAATCGCTAATACTTATATTTCTCGTTCCTCCAAAGACATCCTCATACTTACATATTTGTCTAACTTCCTCAATCGTAATTTCTTATGTAACCCTTAATTAGTAATTTACTTGCCAACTACATTTAATTAGAACCTTTATTTTTCTGAAAATTTCAATGTAAATCCCAAATTTCTTAGATTATTCGACTAAACCTAAATTATCACATTACAGCCTGTCAACCTATCGTATATAACGTAAACGGCTCCCTTAACTTTTAAATTTAATGCTAAGATGACCGCATAATTTTTCCTAAACTTTGCAATCAAGGCTCAAAATTCTCGAATTCTCAAATTAACCCACAATTTTTTGCATTTTAACCCTCAAAGTTTTCGGATTCATGCAACTAAGCCCCTATATTTTCGAATTATAGCAAAATCACCTCCAATATTTTCAAAAACTAGCCATTAAGTCCCTCAAAATTTTAAATTATTATAATTCAATCCCTCATTACTTTAAATTCAACCCATAACTATCAAGTTCGAAATTCTCTTCCTTCACAATATAAAATCGAAACATGCAGTCCTAAATCATCAAGTTTACTTCGCGTCAACTTAATCCTAAGTAGTGCAGATTTCGAGATATGCAAACCAAAATCTCCTCACGTCTCGGAAGCATAATTGTATACACCATTCAAACTACGTAACCAACATGCATTTAATATTAAAAAAAACATCCAACCTCCAAATTTTCATATCATAAAAGCATTTAAAAAATTTTGCATAAAAATTTAAAGCAGTAAACCTCACAGACTTGAGGCATGACTTCTCGAGCTTATCGGAGTGGCAGTTACACAACCCTTTCAGGATCCTTGGATCTGATATCAACTGAAGCATCTCTTATTTTTAACTTTAAAATTTAAATAATATTTAAAAAAAATTTGTTTTCTTAAATGAAACATTTTCTTCTTACTTCAAAATCATCCAACATAAAAATAATATTTAAAAATCTTAAAATGCATTAAATCCATAAATCGTCACCCACAAAATCGTATGTCCATTTTAAAATAATGCAACGACTAAACTTCAAAATAAAGTATAAAATCTTTAATAAAATAATCCTCAAAATCTTTACTTTAAAACTTTAAATCTTAATCTAATGAGGAAAATAAAAGTCCCTTGGGAGTGTACTGTCGGACCAGATCCACTCAAGTTTTAGCGTCTCCCTCAAAAATCATCCTCACCTGCGACCATCCAAACCTAATGAGTCTAATGACTCAACACATTCTAACCATAAATATCAAATAATACGTAGACAGGTAGGGGTGGGCATAAAACCCGAAAAACCGAAAAAACCGACCGAAACAAATAATTTGGTTTAAATGGTTCGGTTTTATCGATTTTTCGGTCGGTTACGGTTTTAAAAGTTATGAGATTCGGTTTTTCGGTTCGGTTTTACTCCCCCAAAAGACCGAATAACCGAACCGGCCATATTATTGTTAAATATAGGGCTTTTATGAATAATGGGCCATATTGTTAAGTATAAGATTTTTTATGTATAATGGGCCTATTAGGATTTAACCCTCAATTTTCAATCTGCCGTTTCTTTTCTTTCTCAGGTCGACATTTTTTTTCTTTCTCACCACAGTCACCACTCACCACTACCATCTACTAGATTACGACTACCAGTCACCACTCGGCACTCACCATAATCCACAGCCCACAGGTATGCAGACCACAACACAACGCTACCATATTATTATTTTTATTTTGTAAGGATTTTGTGGGAGTAGCGATGTTTAACGTACGCTGGTCGCTAAGGATGAGAATGGGTGCCAAGACCTATCAATAATTGAGAAATAATGGTTCCTATGTTTGGGTAACCTTACAGAAGGAAGAGCAGGTGGCACTAGCTAAGCCAATGAAGCAATGATAGCTCTATTATCAAAAGATTATCATAAAAAACAGCAAGCCCACCGACCAAATGTTGTTCAAGCTCTTCTATAAGGGCTTCAATTAAGTCACCCACAGCCACGGATGCCCAGTGAGCTAATCAAGTATTGTGAAAATGGGTCTTGTGGTTACTATGTTGTGAAAATGGGTGCCAATACCTATCAATTACTTATGCAGTTATGCTAATCGTTTCTTCTTTTGTGGCTACTCTCCATTCTATATACATATATATTGATACATTATTGCTCTTTTTTTCTTTTTTATTTTTCCTATAATTAGTTCATGGTTTCCATATATGTTTGTATATCTACCTCGTGATAAGATTCAGCAATTAAAGTTTTTTATTTGGAGTACTTCTGGTTTGATTTTGCAAGGGCACACATGAAATGTTTATCATTATTGTTTCTTGATTGATTAATTTGTTTCATTTTTTATAGATGGCAGAAAAGAGGGTATGACCGATGAAAGCAAGAGTTCAAATGATAACGCTCCTAATTCGTCATCTGCAGATTCGGTTGATGTTGGGAAAAAGCGAAAATCTGTAAGACCTAGATCTCTTATTTAGGAACATTTTGAGAAATATGGGGATTCTAATGGGACACGTAGAGCAAAATGTAATTATTGTGGTTCAAGTTATGCCGCCGATTCAAGTTTAAATGGCACTTCATCTTTGGGTGCTCATTTGAAAAAGTGTAAAAAATATCCATGTAATGTGGAAACTAAACAAGCAAAAATAGCCTTTCAAAACATTTCAAAAGATCATATAACAATCAATGCTTGGATATTTGATCAAGAAGGTTGTAGGAAAGCTTTGGCCAAGATGATAGTTGTCGATGAATTACCTTTTAGTTTTGTGGAAATGGAAGGATTTAGACACTTTATAAATGTGATACAACCATCATTTAGAATTCCATCTCATAGGACTATTACAAGGGATTGCTTTGAACTTTTCTTGGAAGAAAAGAAAAATCTTAAGCTTTTTTTCAAGGAGACACGTTTAAGAGTTTGCCTCACAACAGACACATGGACTTCAATACAGAGAATTAATTATATGTGTCTTACTGCTCATTTTATTGACAAAAACTGGAATTCGCAAAAAAGAATATTAAATTTTTCTCCAATATCTATCCATAAAGGCGATGATATGTGTAGAACCCGAAAATCAGATTACGTATAAGCCATGCATAATTTCTATTATTTAAATTAAAAATGAATATTTTACATATATATGAAGTGTTTTAATTATTTTAAAAGTAGATGTTTTGTTTTATCTTTTTAGGATAAATACGCGAGGTCGAACTGGAGTTTGGAGATTTGAGATAAGATTAATAATAAGAAAATATTCCTAAATTTAATTTAAGGCAAGGAATAATTTAATTTAAAGAAATAAATGTTTTAGAATTTATTTAATTAATTAGAGCTAAGTTGGTAAATAAATTCTTTAAGATTCAATATTAATTAAAGCTTAATTTAAAATATGTAAATGGGGGATGAATTAATCTAGGTATAAAATAGTCAAGAAATTAAACATAGCATTTAAATACTTGAATTTGAGGTCAAGCATGCCATGAAAAATTCTAAGCAAGATTCTAAACTAAATTAATTTGTTAATACATTAAAATATATAATGAGTGTATTAAACATTAAGAAGTTAAAATATAAGCCTTAAACAATATTATACCATTTCAAAAGCTAGTAATAATTTCGGCCAAGTCATTTTGTAGGAGTGATAACTCCTCATTCAAGTCCCCTCAATGACCTTCACAATGAATGCAATTCCTCACATTTAAATTCAATAGTTATTATTGAATTCAATACTATGATACACATTAATCTTACTCAAGCCACCACCCTAGCAAACCAACTTACTTATGCAGTAAAAATAGGAATAAAACCATCGACTAACATAGGAATGAGAAGCAATTCATAAGCTATTCAACTTCTTGCACTTGTAACTCTCAACTAAATGCACTTCAAGACCCCTTTAACACCTCCTATATCATACACCTCCATCCCTAACATCAACTACACCCTTACATTCGAAATCACCAGAAAGAAACAGCAGCTTAATCGTGTAAGAACAGCACAAGAACAAGAAAGGAAATCCAACTCGGTTCCGTCGCGTCGTGTCGTCGTATTGATTTATTTTCTTCAAAACAAATTCCAGGCATGTATATATTATTCCTTTTCTCTACAATCAAGTTATATTAGCTATTTTAAATCAATATATGTTCATAAATCAAGTGCCAAAACCATTTTTGACAGCAACACTTTCGAAAAAAAAATCTGTACAGCACCTAGGCATTTGGGTTGTGCTTCACAGTTGCTGTAATCTTGTTGGTTTCGGGAGTGTTTCGTTTCCAGGCAACCAAGTCTTCAGTTAGACATGAATTAGAATGTGTTAGGATGTTATTGGTCCGTTGGTTTGCACCCACACACTCACAAATAAAGGAATGACAGCAACATTTTCAAAACTACAGATTTGAGCTTCGTTTTTGGTTCTTGGGTGGTTAAGGGAAGTATTCGAATCTTGGTTGTCCCAGGGACTGTAGCCATGGTTAGAATTCTCCCTTAACATGTCTAGGACGTGACCAAGGTGTCCTTTCCAAGCCTGGTACACGGATCCTTCAGAATTTCACAACAACAACACAAATGCATTTCGGTTTCTTCAAATTCTGTGTATATGCCCTTTCGGTTTTTGGATGTTGTGTGGATTATGGTTGGCTCCTAGCCTGTAGCCATGGTTCATAAAACACTTCATCATGTCTAGATCGAGCCATGATTGATGAAATGGCCACTGGAACGACCCACGACAGTAAAACAACTCAATTCATTTCATTGCACAGATTTGGTGCACTCGGTTGATACTTTCGGTTGTCTTAGGTAATGGCGTGGGTTGTGGTTGGCTTTTATCACTTAGCCATGGTCCAAGCCATGCCTTAGAATGTTGGTAAGAGTCTCTGGTTGGTGGTTCAACCCAATGGTCATGAAATTTCGAATTTTTCCCCTCACACGCGCAATAGCAGCTGCTGTAAATTCTGTTGGTGACAGCAACTATGAGTTCGGTTTCAGGAGGTGGTTTGAGTTCTTGGCTGGCTTTTAGCCCATGGCCTTGGACTGGACAGTACCCCAATGAGTTAGGAAAGTTGTGTTTTTGTCCGTTCGTGATTTGGTCTAGTTAGAGGTCGTACGAGAATTTACGGCGAAAGGTGCCAAAATGACTCTCGAAAGAGCGTTTTATGTGTTTGGATTCCTTTCACCTATTTTCGTGTGTTACAGTTATTATGCATATTTTTCAGTATATTTGGGGTATTTTTAATCATGGTTAAACGTCGGTTTAATGTTGGTTCGGGTTGGTACGAAGCCATGGTTAAAAATCAAGTTGTTGGTCTGAATCGTCTCGTTTTTGATTCTATTGTTAAAATTATGTCAAGTTAAGATTTATTGCATGTGTCACATATTAGTAGTAAGTCGCAGCAAGCCTGTGAATGATCCAACTCATCCGGTAAAAATAAGGTTATAATTATATTACGTGCATAAAAATATAAAATGTTTATTTTTGAGATATATGTTATATGTCTTGTGGCCACCTTATGCTTATGGGTTTGGAAGTCGGTAGGAACAACCGAGGACCTCTCCGCCCGGTGACTTACGACCGGTTATGATTATGTATGGGTACGAACATCCAGTCCAAGGGCTGTGATTGATCTCTACCCGCCCAGTATACTGTGGTTTAGTCTGATCAGGCGCTTATGCTATGTTATGGGCCACTTGCTTAGAAACATTATCTCTACCAGAAAATTATGATATGTTATGACAGAGCTCTATTGAGCAAAGCTTTTACGTATGAATTTTCAGATATGCACGTAGTTATAATTATTCATGATACGATTTTCACCATTCGCTCTACGATACTTTATTTTTATGATGCATGCGATTTTATGTTATATTTACTTGTTATTCACGATATATACATGTTGAGTCTTTAGACTTACTAGACTTGATTGTTGTAGGTATTGACGAGGTCGGGACCGCGAGCGGAGACCAGTGAGCGATCTTGGGACAGCAGTAGTAAACCCGAGGACCTCATGATTTAATTTATGCACTTTTTATTATTCAAACTCAGTTTTAATACATTGGATTATTTTTAAATTGATACGTTGGATTATTTTTAAGTGATGTTTACATTGGATTATTTTTAAATTGTTGGTTGAAAACAATATTTGCTTCCGCTGTTATTTTAAAGTTAAAATTATTTACATGTTTATTTTAATTAAATAAGACAAGATAATTATTTATTTAGAAAAATTTTAATAATTCCGCAAAATTATGAATACGAAATACGGGTCTTTACACTTGGTATCAGAGCCTATGATCTTGTAAAGGGTTGTACTACTACTGCTCGCAAGAAACTCATGAAGTCACGTCTTCGGTCTGTAAGTTTTACGATTACGCATTTATTTTAAAGCATGAAATATTTTTACATCCTGATTGCATGAACTGTTTTATGTCAAGATTATGATTATGCAATGTTTACTTAAATTTAAAGTAAATAGTGGAATTATGCATGTTGGTTACGTATGGGTTATAATTATGGAACAGCATGCCTCCTAGACGCCGTGTTGGACGCCCGAGAGGTGATGATGAGCGCCGTCATGAGAACGGCGAAGATCAGAGGCAAAGGGAGAACGAGGAGAGAGATCTACTACCACCTCCTCCACCAGACATGAATGCCCAGATGCTAGCTGGGATGACTCAGTTCTTCGCACAGTTTGCGGGGAAAAATGCAGTGGGAGCCAGACAGCCGGGACCGGAGGCTATGTATGAGCGGTTTATGAAGATGCGACCAAAGGAATTCTTAGGGACGTCCGATCCTATGGCTGCCGAGGGCTAGATTAAGTCACTCGAGGTTATATTCGAGTTTATGGGGCTTGAAGATGGAGATAGGATTCGATGTGCGACCTATCTGTTCGGAGGAGACGCTCGCCTATGGTGGGAGGGAGCATCAGTGGCTTTAGATTTGACTACTTTGAGTTGGACGTGCTTCACAGAGGTATTCTATTCTAAATATTTACTGAGGAGGTGCGTTCGAGGCTGACTACGGAGTTCATGACCCTGAGGCAGGGGGACTTGACTGTTACGGAGTTTATCCGTAAGTTTGAGAGGGGATGTCATTTTGTGCCCCTAATTGCTAACGATGCTGGAGCAAGAGTTGAGGCATTTTCTGAATGGTCTGCGGCCGATCTTACGCCGTGATGTTAGGGTGGCTGGCCCTACTACCTATGATGTTGCTGTTTCCAGAGCGCTAGCGGCAGAGCAAGACCAGAATGATATTGAGCGCGATTGCCTTGGAAAACGACCATTTCAGGCACCACACCGTCCTCCTCAGTCACAGCATCAGAAGAAGAGATCTTTCCACGGTCCACCCAGGAACAGAGGGCCG
This sequence comes from Primulina tabacum, assembly GCF_025594145.1. Classification (NCBI taxonomy): domain Eukaryota; kingdom Viridiplantae; phylum Streptophyta; class Magnoliopsida; order Lamiales; family Gesneriaceae; genus Primulina; species Primulina tabacum. The sequence goes on from NC_134559.1 coordinate 746,029, forward strand.
CAGCAGCAACAGCAGGGACGAGCCGTCCCGAGGACAGTGGAGTATCCAGTCTGTGCCAAGTGCTCACGTCGTCACGCTGGGCCTTGTTTGTATGGTTCGGGAAAGTGTTACAAATGTGGTAGTACTGACCACATATTGAAGAATTGCCCACAGAAGAATCTGCCCACCCAAGGCAGAGTTTTTGCTCTCCATGCTGCGGAGACTAACTCGGAAACGATGCTCAAGACAGGTATCGTAAATTCTTAAGTTGTATTTGAAGTTTAATGTTTTGGGTTAATATTTTGAACTTAGAATTTATGATAGGATTGCATGCTCTAATCAGTGTTATTTACGGGAATTTAGGTTAGAAGAACTTTGACCTTTGCATGTCTATAAGCATAGTTCTTGTAAAACTATTGGGTTTAGCATAATATCCCAATCTTTCAGGGAGAATCTTATAGCCGGTTCAGCTACGAAAGCCTTGATAGATTCAGGGGCTACCCATTCGTTCATTTCAGAAACCTTTGCAAATTCTCTCAAGATCAAATCAATTGGACTCGACATAGCATATTCAGTAGCATTGCCTTCTGGAGAGGAGATGACAGCTACTAATGTGATCCGAGATATAGACCTTGAACTTCATGGTAATCTTGTGTATGCGGATCTGATCGTTCTAGCGATGCCAGAATTTGATATCATTCTAGGGATGGACTGGATACTGAGGAACCGAGTTTTGATTGACTTCCAGCAGAGATCAGTTCTCGTCCGACCGCCTGGGATGGAACAATTCTTATTCGAGCCAGACAGGTATTTTAATTTACCGCGTATGATATCTTGTGTCCAGGCTAGGAAGCTCATTCGTAGAGGGTGCCGAGCATTTTTAGCTACTCTTGTATCCGTTCCCGAGACGCCCAAACAGTCAGCATCCGATGTTCCAATTGTCCGGGATTTTCTAGACGTTTTTCCTGATGACGTCTCTGGATTACCACCTGTGAGAGAGGTGAATTTTCTATTGATCTTATGCCTGGTACGGCACCGATCTCAAAGGCGCCGTACAGATTAGCACCGACGGAGATGGCAGAACTCAAGAAACAGATTCAGGAACTTCTTGACAAGGAGTTCATTCGCCCGAGCTTTTCGCCATGGGGCGCACCGGTATTGTTTGTGAAGAAAAAGGATGGATCGATGAGGCTCTACATTGATTACCGGAGTTGAACAACGTTACAGTGAAGAACAAATACCCATTCCCGAGGATAGAGGATTTATTTGATCAATTGGAGGGAGCTTTGGTATTCTCCAAGATTGATCTGCGTTCTGGTTATCATCAGCTGAGAGTGAAAGATGCCGACGTTCCCAAGACTGCTTTCAGGACTCGTTATGGCCACTTCGAGTTTCTTGTGATGCCGTTCGGTTTGACGAATGCGCCAGCGATCTTCATGGATCTCATGAATCGTGTATTCCAGCCGTATCTTGATCAGTTCGTGATAGTATTCATAGATGATATTCTCATCTACTCAAAGAATCAAGAGGATCACATCAGACATCTGACCACATTACTCCAGACCTTACAAAAGCACAAACTATTCGCGAAGTTCAGTAAATGCGAGTTCTGGTTAAAGAAAGTGGCATTCTTAGGCCACTTCATTTCTAGCAGTGGTATCGAGGTAGCCCGGCGAAAGTTGCAGCAGTCAGGGATTGGGTTGTGCCGCAAAATGCATCAGAGATCCGTAGTTTTCTTAGATTAGCAGGATACTATCGGAAGTTTATTCGGGGATTTTCCTCCATCGCAGTTCCACTCACATCATTGACGAAGAAGAATGTTAAGTATGTTTGGAACGAGGAATGTCAGAAGAGCTTCGACACATTGAAGCAAGCTCTTATTTCAGCCCTAGTATGGCCATGCCTTCAGGACCCGGAGACTTTGTTCTTTATACCGATGCTTCAAAACTCGGGTTAGGCGCGGTATTGATGCAGCATGGGAAGGTGATAGCATATGCTTCTCGGCAGTTGAAGATTCATGAGAAGAATTATCCTACCCATGACCTAGAGTTGGCAGCTGTAGTATTTGCATTGAAGATTTGGAGACACTATTTGTACGGAGAGAAGTGTCAGATCTTACCGACCACAAAAGTCTCAAATACTTCTTACACAGAAAGAGTTGAATATGCGGCAGAGGCGTTGGTTGGAGTTAGTTAAGGACTACGACTGTGACATTAGCTATCATCCTGGCAAAGCTAATGTAGTTGCAGACGCGTTGAGCAGGAAAGTCGCAGGGATGGCTCATTTGGTGGTTTCGAGACCTCTTCAGTCTGAGATGCAGAGGTTTGATCTAGAGACATATCCTCGAGGTAGAGTTCCTCGTCTATCTACTTTGACGATTCAGTCTTCTCTTCTAGACCGATTCGCAGTGGACAGTTAGCAGACGAGCAGTTGGCTAAGTGGAGACAGAGAGATGAAGCCAAGGGCAGTATCCTGTACGCAGTTAGAGACGGTATTGTCAGATATCGAGACAGAATATGGGTTCCTAGCAGCGGTTCTATTCGAGCAGATATCTTATCTGAGGCCCATATGTGCCGTACTCTATACATCCAGGGAGTACGAAGATGTACAAAGACCTGCAGTTTATTATACCGGTGGCCAGGAATGAAGAGGGATATCAGACGTTTTGTATCCGAGTGTCTGACGTGTCAGCTAGTGAAACGGAACATCAGAGACCAGCAAGGGTGCTCAAGCCTCTTCCTATTCCCGAGTGGAAGTGGGAGAATGTCACCATGGATTTCGTTGTTGGTTTGCCGAAGTCAGTCAGAGGGTCGAATGCGATATGGTGATTGTTGATCGTCTTACGAAGTCAGCTCATTTCTTGCCTATTAAGACTACTTTCTCCAGGATCCAGTATGCAGAGTTATATATCCGGGAGATCGTTAGACTTCATGGTATTCCCGTTTCTATAGTGTCTGACCGAGATCCTAGATTCACTTCATCATTTTGGAAGAGTCTACATTCAGCTATGGGTACAAAGTTGTTGTTTAGCATAGCTTTTCAACCCACAGACAGATGGTCAGTCCGAGAGAGTTATCCAGATTTTGGAGGATCTCCTTCGTGCATGTGTTCTTGATTTCTCCGGGAGTTGGGAATCAAAGCTACCGTTAGTGAAGTTTACCTATAACAACAGTTTTCAGTCATCTATAGGTATGGCTCCATATGAAGCACTGTACGTCGCAAGTGTAGATCTCCTATTCATTGGGATGAAGTGGGGGAGAGATCAGAGTTGGGTCCGGAGATTGTACAGCAGCTGCTGATGTAGTAGTCAAGATTCGTGATAAGATGAGGAGCTGCTCAGAGTAGACAGAAGAGTTATGCGGATCAGAGGAGGAGAGATTTAGAGTTTGCTGTTGGTGACCATGTTTTCCGTGAAGATTGCACCGATGAAAGGTGTCATGAGGTTCGGGAAGAAAAGAAAATAGTCAAGAAATTAAACATAGCATTTAAATACTTGAATTGAGGTCAAGCATGCCATGAAAAAGTCTAAGCAAGATTCTAAACTAAATTAATTGTTAATACATTAAAATATATAATGAGTGTATTAGACATTAAGAAGTTAAAATATAGCCTTAACAATATTATACCATTTCAAAAGCTAGTAATAATTTCGGGCCAAGTCATTTTGTAGGAGTGATAACTCCTCATTCAAGTCCCCTCAATGACCTTCACAATGAATGCAATTCCTCACATTTAAATTCAATAGTTATATTGAATTCAATACTATGATCACATTAATCTTACTCAAGCCACACCCTAGCAAACCAACGTACTTATGCAGTAAAAATAGGAATAAAACCATCAACTAACATAGGAATGAGAAGCAATTCATAAGCTATTCAACTTCTTGCAATTGTAACTCTCAACTAAATGCACTTCAAGACCCCTTTAACACCTCCTATATCATACACCTCCATCCCTAACATCAACTACACCCTTACATTCGAAATCACCAGAAAGAAACAGCAGCTTAATCGTGTAAGAACAGCACAAGAACAAGAAAGGAAATCTAACTCGGTTCCGTTGTGTCGTGTCGTCGTATTGATTTATTTTCTTCAAAACAAATTCCTGGCATGTATATATTATTCCTTTTCTCTACAATCAAGTTATATAAGCTATTTTAAATCAATATATGTTCATAAATCAAGTGCCAAAACCATTTTGACAGCAACACTTTCGAAAAAAATCTGTACAGCACCTAGGCATTTGGGTTGTGCTTCACGGTTGCTGTAATCTTGTTGGTTTCGGGAGTGTTTCGTTTCCAGGCAACCAAGTCGCTGTTAGACATGAATTAGAATGTGTTAGGATGTTATGGTCCGTTGGTTTGCACCCACACACTCACAAATAAAGGAATGACAGCAACATTTTCAAAACTACAGATTTTGAGCTTCGTTTTGGTTCTTGGGTGGTTAAGGGAAGTATTCGAATCTTGGTTGTCCCAGGGACTGTAGCCATGGTTAGAACCCTCCCTTACCATGTCTAGGACGTGACCAATGTGTCCTTTCCAAGCCTGGTACATGGATCCTTCAGAATTTCACAACACAACACAAATGCAATTCGGTTTTTCAAATTCTGTGTATATGCCCTTTCGGTTTTTGGATGTTGTGTGGATTATGGTTGGCTCCTAGCCTGTAGCCATGGTTCATACAACACTTCATCATGTCTAGATCGAGCCATGGTTGATGAAATGGCCACTGGAACGACCCACGACAGTAAACAACTCAATTCATTTCATTGCACAGATTTGGTGCACTCGGTTGATACCTTCGGTTGTCTTAGGTTATGGCGTGGGTTGTGGTTGGCTTTTAGCCCTTAGCCATGGTACAAGCCATGCCTTAGAATGTTGGTAAGAGTCTCTGGTTGGTGGTTCAAGCTAATGGTCATGAAATTTCGAATTTTTCCCCTCACACGCGCAATAGCAGCTGCTGTAAATTCTGTTGGTGACAGCAACTATGAGTTCGGTTTCAGGAGGTGGTTTGAGTTCTTGGTTGGCTTTTAGCCCATGGCCTTGGACTGGACAGTACCCCAATGAGTTAGGAAAGTCGTGTTTTTGGCCGTTCGTGATTTGGTCGAGTTTAGAGTCGTACGGAGAATTTTACGGCGAAAGGTGCCAAAATGACCTCAAACGAGCGTTTTATGTTTTTGGATTC